>NC_141534.1:141382500-141682500 GCF_021556685.1 Rattus norvegicus
TATTTCCCTAAAAAGAAAAACAGACTGGAGTCTCCTGAGTATAGACACAAACACTTGTAACAAAATATTACTGAATCAAATACAAGTCATAAAAAGATATTTATTGGTCATTTCCTCCATCTCTGCTCTATCTTTGTCTGACACATTTTGAGTCGAAAGTTTGATGGGTGGGCTTTTGTCTTTATCCCTCCACTAGGATGCCTGCCCAGCTGTAGGGCATGACCACTTCAGGCTCTATCTCCAGAACTACTGGGAATTTCAGTTACAGTCACTCACCCCCTCTCCGATGTGCCTTCCCACCACCACCCCTGATGCCCATGGCCAATTTCCATTCTCTCTGTGATGCTTTCCCTACACCTGATATTCAACCCCCATGCCCCATTTCTCTCCCCATTCCTTCTCCTACCCATTTTCTTCCCTCCATCCACTTCTGATACCTATTTTAGTTTCCCTTCTGAGAAAGATTCAAGCATCCCACCCCACTCGGTCCTTGTTATTTGTCTTCTTGGGTCTGTGGATTGTAGAGTTGTTATCCTGTACTTTATGGCTAATATTACTTATAATTAAATGTCATGCATGTTAGCATGTTATTTTTGGTCTTGATTACCTTACTCAGCATGATACTCATTTGCCTGCAAAATTCGTGATATCCTTGTTTTTACTAGCCAGGTAGTTCTCCCTTGTGTAAATGAACCACATTTTCTGTATCTATTCTTCAGCTGAGGTACATCTGGGTTCTTTCCAGTTTCAGGCTATTATGAATAAAGCTGCTATGAACATAGTTGAACAAATGTCCTTGTGGGATGATAGAGCATCTTTTGGGTACATGCCAGGATTGGTAGAGCTGGGTCTTGAGATAGAATATTCCAATTTTTGTGAGAAACCACCAAATCGATTTCCAGGGCAATTATACCAGTTTGCGCTCCCACCAGCATAGAAGAGTATTCCCCTCTCTCCATACCTTCACCAGCCTGTCCTGTCACCTGAGGTTTTGATCTTAGCCATTCCGATGCATTTAAGATGGAATCTCGGAGTTGCTTTGATTTGCATTTCCCTGATGACGAAGAGCACTGAACACTTCTTTAAGTGCTTCTCAGTAATTAAAGATTTCTCCATAGAAAATTCTCCGGTTAGCTCTGTGCCCTATTTTTCAAATGGGTCATTTAGGTTGTTGATGTCTAACTTCTGGATATTATCCCTCTGTCAGATGTGGGGATGGTGAAGATCTTTTCCCAATCTGTAGGCTGCCACTTTGTCCTATTGGTAGTGTCTTTTTGCCTTACAGATGTTTTTCAGTTTCACGAAATCCCATGTATTAATTGTTGATCTTTAAGCCTGAGCTATGACTGGTCCAAATTGAGACCCATCTCATGGGCAAGAACCATCCCTGACACTATTAATGATACTGTTATGCTTGCAACAGGAGCCTAGACTGACTCTCCTCTGAGAGACTCCACCCAGGAGCCGATGAAAACAGATGAAGAAACCCATAGCCAAACATTAGATGGAACTTGGGGAGTCTTATGGAAGAGTTGGGGGAAGGATTGAGAAATCCGAAGAAGATAGGGAACCCACAGGAAGATCAACAATATCAACTAACCTGGAACTTTGGGGTCTCCTAGGACTGAACCACCAATCAAAAAGCAAGCATGAGTTGAACTTAAGCCCCCTGCACATATGCAGCAAATGTGCAGCTTAGTCTTCATGAGGGTCTCCCAACAATTGAGTTGAGGCTGTCCCTGAATCTGTTGCTTGCCTGTGGATCCCATTCTGTTAACTGGGTTGCCTTGCCTGATCTCAGTGGGAGAGGATGTACCTTGATATGCCAGAGTGATACCTAGGGAGGGCCTCCCCATTCTCAGAAGAGAAGGGAACAGGAGAATGGGGGAGAAACTGTGTGAGGGAGGACCTCCAAATCAACACAATGAACTATAAAGAAAGAAAATGAGGATGGAAGGAGGCCCACACATCCCTTTTCTCTCTGCCATACCACAATTTAGATACAGATCACAGTTTGACAAAACATGGCCAGAAGCCAAACCCTACCTGTGGTCTTCTTTTATATAGACCATGAGTAAAGAATGGTTTTTACATTTCAAAGTGGTTAGAAGAATGCAAATGATTAAGAATATTTCATTGCATGTAAAATTATATGAAAGCTAATTTTTAGTTTCCATAAATGATGTTACATTGGAACTCAGCCACACTCACTTACGAGCCATCACAAATGTTTTCTCACTACCACAGCAATGTGGAATAGTTGCAACAGAGACCATATGGAGCAGTAAGCTGAAAATATTTACTACCTACCCCTTCACTGATGTTTGTTGACCCCTGGCACAGTCAAGTAAGCGATCAGTTGAGAAAAGAGAACTACAATGCAGATAAAGTGTGACTTCTGTAGATAAGGGCACAGACTCCTCATCTACTTGAGCTGAGGAAACTCACCCTCCCAAGACCAGGACACAGGCTGCCAACTATGCTGCTTCTGCGTGTTTAAAGTCGATGCCCTCCACAAGACTGGCATTGCTAGGCATCCATGGAGAAGCAGGAAGGCTTCTGATAGCTTTTCCCACCTCTTCCCTTCCTCCCCCTTCCTCTCCCCTGACACACACACACACACACACACACACACACACACACACACACACACACACACTCTATTTTCTGAGTGGTTGTCAGAGGAACACAACATCTTACAGTCGCCTTTCAGACCCCAGGAGCAGTGTTTGACAGTTTTGGCTCCATGAAGCATTCCAACCTCCTATCACAATGCTGCAGCTGCCTGCTCTCAATTCAGTCAGAATGAGCTCCCACAATGCAGCTGTCCTCCTATCCCACAATGTGTGCACACAGATTCACAGGCACATGCACACACACACACACACACACACACACACACACACACACACCACTCCAATTGGAGAGGAAGAAAACCCCTGTCGAACCTTTAACAAAATCCCTTTCGTAAACAGACCTGGTTGTTTTCGATTGTAAAATTGCCTCTTGCTTGGGAGAGGGATTAGTACACGTTTTCCACCTGGCTTGCCCTGACCTATTGAATGTGAGTGTCAGTATTAACTGAGAGGCAGGAAATGAAGAAGAGGATAGAAGGAGAGAGAGCACTGCAGAGCAAGCATCCAGACATAAGGTATGATGTCAACACCCTGAAGTTTTGATTCAGGACTCTGGAGTCAATCACCTTCAAGGTAGAGAGACTGGATATGAGACAAGAGTGGGTGGTTCTCTCTGACAACTTACTTTTTGTCTAAGACAATTTCATGAGCAAAAATACTTTGAGGGGGGAAGACTCCTAGAATAAAGTAGAGGAAGAGAATATAGAAGTTGTTAACAATGCTCGTGTTTGGGTGGGAGGCAGAGGTAACCTGTTCCTTTTGTTGAAACTATTCAGAGTTCTCCTCATCCCCTTTCAGCATTAAGATGAGGATAACGGATGTGAATGTTAAACTCACAGGTAGAAAGAACCTTGACGACGCATGGGCACCTTCTGCATCTAACCACTCCAAGGCTACTCAGAATTTAATCTGGAAACTTTTAAAAATTAATTTTTCAGGCTTCTTTCTTTCACACTGAAGACAGGAAACAGAACACAGTGCATCTGCACACACACACACACACACACACACACACCACATTTTTCTGAACTCCTCCTCTTCCTCCTTCTTCTATCTTAGTTTATTTTTATTATTTATTTATTCATTATTTCTTACATTTCAACTTAAGTTTTCCTTCCATCCTCTCCTCCCAGTCCCTTCTCCCAACTCTACCCCCATCCTCTCCTCCATATTAACCCCCAATAACCTTATCCTGCTCCCTACCCCTCCCTTCTATTAGTCTCCTCCCCCACCCAGTGTCCCCTCAGTTTACATGGATTTTTAGATAATCTAGGACCCACAAATCAGAGAAACGTTGGATATTCATCTTCCTGAGTTAAGTTTGTTCAGTTAAATATGATCTCTACTTTCATCCATTTCTCCAGCAAGTGGCATAATTTTGTGCTTCTTTATTGCTAAATAAAACTTTATTGTATGCATTTACCACAGCCTTAACCATCGAGGGAAGCGCGAATTAAGGCTACACTGAGACTCTACTGCCACAGTTAGAATTGCTGTCATTAAATAAAAAAAAGCAATAAGTGCTGGTGAGGATATGAGGGAAAACAGAACCTTCATATCCTCTTGGTAAGAATATAAACTGCTCCAACAACTACAGAAGTCCGTATTATCTTCCCTAAGAAAGAAAACACAGAATTTCCATATGATTTAGCTATTGCAGTCTTAGGTATATACACTAAGGATTCTAAGAGGACCATTTGCAGAAATATTTGAACATCACGTTTGTTGCTAAAATCTTGACAATAGCCAAGTCATAGAATCAGTCTATGTATCCATCAGCAGACCCAGGCTAAACAGTGTAACAGTGTTTTTGAAGAAACAGAACTAACTCACTCCTAAGCTGCAGTACCTCTGAATTCATTTGTGACAATCTCCCTCTCCATATAGAAAATTCTGATTCACCAAAACATTAAGTGATTAAGATGTATTTCAGGGTAAATATATGGATTTCAGCTAAGACTGGCACCTGCTCCTTTTTTTGGTTATTTTATGTATCTACATTTCAAATGTTATCCCCTTTTCTCCCCCCTTCCATACCTACTCCCCCCTCCCCCTGCTTCTATGAAGATGCTTCCTCTCCCACTCACCCACTCCCACCTCAACACCCTGGCATTCTACTACACTGGGGAAATAAGCCTTCACAGGACCAAGGGCTTCCCCTCCTATTGCTGCCAGACAATGCCATCCTCTGCTACACATGAGGCTGAAGCCACGGGTCACAACATGTGTTCTCTTTGGTTGGTGGTTTAGTCCCCAGGAGCTCTGGGGTGTTTGGTTGGTTGATGTTGTTGTTCTTACTATGGCGTTGTTTCAGCTCCTTCAGTCCTTTCTCTAACTCCCCCATTTGGGTCCCCATGCTCAGTCCAATGGTTAGCTGAAAGCATCCTCATCTGTATCAGTAAGGCTCTGGCATAGCCTCTCAGGAGACATCCATATCAGGCTCCTCTCAGCAAGCATTTTTTGGCATCAGGAATAGTGACTGGGTTTGGTGGCTCCATATGGAAAATTTCCTGAACAGAACACCAATGGCTTATGTTCTAAGACCAAGAATTGACAAATAGGACCTCATAAAATTGTGAAACTTCTGTAAGGTAAAGGACACTGTCAATAGGACAAAATGGCAGCCAACAGGTTAGGAAAGATCTTTACCTATCCTACATTCAATAGAGGAATAATATCTAATATTCACCTGCTCCTTATTAAATCATTTAAATTAGGGCTATTGAGATGGCTCAGTGGGCCAAGATCTATGGCACCAAGCCTGACCACCTAAGTTAGACCCACATGGTGGAAGGGAAGAATTGTCCATATCACTCAGTTAGTAATAATGACTAATGAACCCTTCCCACCCTGTGATATATATTGCCTAGCTTGATCTCATGCAGGTAACCATGGCTGCTATGGGTCAGGAGGTCAGCAGTCCTGTTGGGTTCCCAAGACACCGCTTTGCTCCTGTCCTCCCTCACCTCTGGTTCATACAACCTTTCCACTTTGTCTTCCCTTCCAGGAAGGTCTCTGAGCTTCAGGAGGAGGTGTGATATAGAGGACATGATGGCCCATTTGTAGCAGAGCACTCCTCAGTCACTTGATCTCCACTCGGGCTAATTAAATCAAAATTTAAAAGGACACAAAGTTATCAGTGGGATTGATCCAGGAGAAATTAAGGGAGGAGCTAGAGTGGATATAATCAAAATAGAAAAACAATGGAATATCAATTGGAAGAGAAATCGATATATTTTACTTTTATTTTTATCTTTGAGGACCACATTTTATGTTGCAAGCACATTTATTTTTCCCTTTCCTCTCTTCAAACCCTTCCCAAATGCCTCTCTCCTTAAAATTTATTGCCTATTTTCCTTATCACATTCTTAAAGAATATAATAAACTATATAAAAGTAACCTGGAAGTATTTTAAAAATAAGAAGAAAAAAAGACAGTATTTATGACTTTAGTAGGGCATAATGTAGAATGTATAAGGGGAACCTGATCCAGTGAGTCTGAGTGTGCAGACTTGTAAGTCAGCAACAAGAAAACATCCAGAATCCCCACAACTCAGCTTGGCAATACAGTTTACTTCTAGCCACAAAGATAAAAGTAAGGATGAAAAGGGATGAGTTCAGTTGATTTATGTTAAAGTAGCAACTAAATCACATGCCTTCTTCTAGGACTGGGTGACTACTGTCTTCATGATAGCAGCAGTCTGGAGGCTTCTTGTTAGCATAATAGGGGTTAGAGACTGGGTTGGAGGGAATGGGGGAGAGGGTTGTCTCAGGTTGGAGCTCTCCACACAGAGAGTGCTGAAACAGAGCACAGGAGGGATCATTTCCATACTGAGTACTTCAGTCCTCTACTTTTTCTCCCACTTAGTTACAAGTAGGGCAATAAATATGCAGGCAGAAGATAAGTTCTCTAGAGAGAATTTCATGCCAAGCAGAAGACTTTTGGGAGATGATAGTATGAGCATGGTAAACAATTGCTGAGCCATGGAACTGGTCAGCTCACTGTTCAAGCTAACAAACCCAGAACTTCCGTCTACCTGTTGTATTTTTGAGTTCTACTTAAAGCAGAAACTGTCAGCCAAGGGTTGTCACCAGGGGTCTGAGCAAAACTTCTACCATAAACGGCACAGATCAGACCCAATAGACAAAATAGCCTAAGTGGAAGAGGACCATGACGGGAGAAAAATAAACCTCAGTCAAACCACTGTGGTGTCCCAAAGACATAAAAGCAGGCATTATGTTCGTGAGACATGAGCCCAACTCGGGAATGAGAACGCTCCCAGAAATTAAGGTGCTATGGGATACCTTTGAAAAATGGTCTTCATCTGAAGGATGAAAGACAAAGTTGATGGGAAAACCCATTTATTCCCTGCAGAAATGAAGCTGAAAGAAAAAAGCTAAAACTCAGAAGCAAAAAAACATAGAACTAGAAGATGTCTAACTTTTCAGTAATTAAAGTTTCAAAAAGACAGGGACAGACAATAAAAAGCTGATGCATCTGTACACATGAAACACCCCCTACTCTGTTCAAAGACACATCCCTCCTTGAAATAAATAAAAACCTGTACCATGCAGATCACAAGATTCCAAAAACATCAAAAAAACCAAAGGAATAATTAAAATGACTTGAAACATCTCAAAAGCAAAAACAGAACCTGGAAAATAGTTTAAAATAAGAAAAATTCCAACCTAGTTACCTATATCCAACCCAACAAGACAATAGTAATAAAGAATCCAGTCATTTTTCAGAAATGCTTTGGTATATCCTCTCTTTAAGGAATACTCCACCAAAATGTGGGACTAAAAGAGGCGTTTGCAAGTGTGTGTGTGTGTGTGTGTGTGTGTGTGTGTGTGTGTGTATGTGTGTCTGTCTGTGTGTGTGTGTTTGTGTGTGTGTGAGAGAGAGAGAGAGACAGAGAGAGAGACAGAGAGAGACAGAGAGAGAGAGAGAGAGAGAGAGAGAGAGAGAGAGAGAGAGAGAGAGAATCATGCAGGTGTCCAAGGATGTCAGATCTCCTGAAGCTGAATTTACAGGTAATCAGAAGCCAACTGAGGTGGGTGCTGGGAACTGAACTCAGGTCATCTTGAAGAGCAACAGCTGCTGAGTCGTCGCCCCAGCCCCTTGTAACAGAACTTATAAACAAGCATTGAACCTAAGAAATAGAGGTCCGATTCAGTTAAAAGGTAAATCTCAATTCCCAAGTTAATAGTGAAGGAAGACTTCAGTTTACCAATGGTGACAAGAGAGCAACAGTGTACATGAAACCAGAGGAAATACCTCTACAGCCACAAACTTCACAGGTGATGTGACTTGGTGTTAAAGGAGATTAAGCAATAGGGAGATGGAGAGGTGAGTGGATAATAACTTCACAGGAAATGAAAGCAACTCAGAAAACAGTTCCTAGCTCCAGAAAAAGCAAACAGTGTGCCAAAAGGGGCAGTACTCATTATGGTTCTGCTATGAATATTTATAGTCATAAGAGCACAAATGCTAAATATTAATCAACCAAAGGATCCAGCTTTAGAGAAAGTGTGGGCTAGAGAATAGGAAGTGTACCTGTGCACATAAAAGTGGACATTTATACACCATCCAAAAGTGAAAAAGCACGCTGAGCATGGTACATAGAGACATAGAGCCAACCAACAGAAATAACTACGATGGGAAACAATCGCTTACATAGGGCAAGAAAAAAACTTAAGTTCTTTTTTCTCTAGTCAAAGGAGGGTGTTAGGCTCCAAAATAATTCTCTGAGACTGTCTTCACTCTTTCAACACATATTAGAAGCATAATTTCAATTCCTAGTACCCATAAGTGTTGAATTTACAATCACCTGTAACTCCAGCTTCTGGGAAACTGACACTCTCTTAAGGTTTCCCTCTCAAGGGACCTGTATGTACAAATAAAAAAGTAAATCTAAGAAACCTTAAAAACCAATATTTGGTAAAGATCCAGTTTTACTCTTCTGGCTTTACCTAGGACCCCTGACTTTGTCATATACATGGTTTCACTGTTGAATGTCCCTTTCTTACCAACCCCTCTCACTACAACAGTGCTTCCTGACCTTTTTTATTACTAATATCATTTAAATAATTGTTAACACACAGGATATGTAAAGGAAGACAGGAAGTGAGGATACCTATATTGTGTACTTCATGCTATGAAGGCCTCATAATTAACAGGTAAATTGAATGACTGACAGGTACAGGTCTACTTGCTAACCTTGAGAGTTACTGACTGATGTACATAAGGGAGTTGTCCCCAGCCTTCCCTCTCTCCATCACTCATATCTAGTGAAGAATAGATCTGGAAGTGTAAAATTATCTTCTCAAACCTTTGCCTGTGAGGAGGTATGGCCAACCATAGGAGGCTGGCTTTGGTCCATCTCGCTACACCCTTGACACCCCAGTGCTCCTCCCCCCAAATCCAAACCCAGATTCCATAAACTCTTTCCATGCCTCAACAAATCTTTGGAAAAGATGTCAAACCATCTCTGTCCACCTGAATCAGAGGCTATGTTACTGACAGAGAAAATACCTGAATGCCCAGATAAGTTGTACTTCCTGTGGCAGAGTGGTGGGAACCACATGCAGGTTTAGGGAGTCTGTGTTTAACGAGGATCATGTATAATGGAACAAGACTTCATTAGTATTCTGAAGCCTTCTTCCCTTCATGTGAATTCTCAGCACTTTTGGATTGGACAAGTATTTCAACCACTGATTAGCTGTAGCCATGTGGTTCTTTCTGGAGCTGCAGGAGATAAACAATCACAATTCATTAAAGGCTGATTTGACGTGATCTACTGAGAGGTTGTCACTGTCCCCTTGAGCTGCAACTTTGCAGAAAGAAGACTCGTGTATAGTTGTAAAAATGGTCCTACTATGTTCGACTAGTGTTACTCTGGGCAAGTTTTCTACCCTCCCATTTACCAAAGGTAAATATAGTATCAGAAGGATGCAAACAGGGGAGTCAATAAAGCCCCTACCCTGGGTGCTCTGCCCATATGGTGCTGATGAATCTATATAGTTCCTTTTCCCCTGAGATGACACTACCCTAAGGCAATCAGTACCCTGGACTCTAGGACAAACAAGAGAGCAATCCATACTGGTAAGACTCTGCCCAGGGGCTGGTCTGTCACTGGCCACTGCCATCTGACTCTACCAACATTTCTGGGTATCTCTGCCTGCTACTTCTGCCTGACTCTTCAGCAGAAGGGACACCAAAGAAACTCCCCATGAAGTACACAAAACCAAAGTGGTCCAGGATTAAATGAATGCAGGACTCATGAAAGACTGTAAGTTAATCCACTCCTAGAAAGTGAATTCCCATACCCCAGCACCTCCAGGCTGCCAGACAAATGATCCCTTCCTCTGCAACATCACCACCTCATTTCCCACCTTCAACTGAATCATGGGGCGGATGGGGCTCTGCCAGGCAGCTCCTCTCATGCAGGGGCATCAGCTTTAAGGAAGATCAGCAGTCAGCTTCAGGTAGCCAGCAGGCCCCAGCAGGGATCTTCAGGAAGGCACTCTGCTTTCTGTCATTCACAGTTCAAAGGTTCAGCATGAGCCACTGAGAAGCATGGGTTCAGTCATAGCAGAAAGATGGGAGGGAACAGGGCTTTAATTCTTATATCCCTGGCAGAATGAGGTTATTAAAAAAAACTAATTTCTGAGCACTGAACTAGAAATTAGTTAATCTCTTCTGCTACTTGTATTTCCCTGATGTCTCTTCTGCAAAGGGAAGGGATTAGATTAGTGGGTCTCCAAAGCCCCTTTCTGTGTTAGGGTTCTGACTTCTACTTCCAACAGTCCTCTGCAAACATCTGCACATCATAAACATCTTGCTATATGAGAGACAGTGAAGCGAAGTAGATTAGCTATTATTATTATAGACAATAGAAACTTGTCTTCTCCAGGTTGCCACAAAAGAGAAATAATGCTAAACATTAGTTGTTAAGATTCACAGAAAGCCAGAAAATAGAGCTACTTGCCAAGACCTGCAAAGAGTTTGCTCAAAAAAAGCAAAATATTTTTTCTAGATCCATGTAACCAACCTCATTATCTTAGAGAACTGGGCTTAATCGGCACAGGAGATTCAGAGCGAGGACTTTAAAGGGCTCCAGCTCTATGTATGGCCCCTCCGGTCCCTTTCTGATAGAGAATTGTCTTCCCTTCATCTTAAAAGGCAACTGTGCTGCGTGAAGAAGGACTTCAAACTGCATCAAGAGTAGCAGGTGTCTCAGAAGACTGGAGTTCCAGAAACTGCTACTTGCGTTGGACTAGAGCCAGGAGTTAAGGGGTGCAGACTGGATCAGATGAAATCAGGGAGCAGAGAAAAGGAAAAATATTTAAATGAGGAGTGCTCATGTGTAACTTAATCTTTTTCAAAACCTATTTTTATAATGGTTCTTAAATGTTTTAACCTCCCTTTAGCTCACCACCCACCAGAATTAGTGGGAACGAAAGAATACAAAGACTTGGTTCTACCTCCCTTACAAAACAGTTGGGAAAATAAAATGTTAGTAACAGTAGGTTGAGATGTTTTTATTACTGGCTCTGATGTAAAAAAAAATCATAGGGAACAATTTAAAGTTCAGAAAGGCTCACTTTTATTAGTTAAGCTAGGGACATTTTACGGTCAGGGAACAAGAACAATGGTAGCACTGGCTGAGGTGACTCTCACTGAAGCTGGACTATGGTAATTGGTTTCTTATACTCATTTTGCCCTCAGTTTTCTGAAGTGATTTAATAAGAATTGCTGGTAAGTAGCTATTCATTCTGAGGATTTAAGGTAGATATGACTGATTTTTATATAAAAGTTTAGATTTGTGATTTTTAAAAAATAGTTCTTACAAGATCACTTCTAAAGATAAATAATAAAATAATTACTCTCTTCTTGTTATTGCAACTTGCTCCCTGCCAGCAAGAGCACCTGGCTGAGAAAAGGACCTTGTTTGTTTATACTTTGTTAATCTATAACAAGTTGCTTAGGTACAATGTATGTGAGTTTTGGGGAATAATTTGTTTTCTTTACCTGTGCAATGTAATGTTATTTCTTGTAAAAGTATTGGGGAACACATTGTTTTTTCATAATCACTCACTAGAAGAAAGTTAAAATATAATAACATCCGAATTATGCTGCTTAAAAGATTTCACTGAGATATATAAGCTTTGAAAGAAAAAATAAAAGGTAGAGGGTTGGAACATTGTTCCTTCCATCCATCAACTATGTGTATATGTGTATATGTGTAACCTTTGTGTGAGTAGGAACTGTAACATTGTTCCTTCCACCCATCGATTATGTGTATATACGTATATATGAAAAGCTTGTCTGGGTCTATGTTGGAGTTTGCTCCATCTATCAATTGTGTGCATGGATGGATGGATGGATGGATGGATGGATGGATGGATGGATGGATATGTATGAAATGCTTGGAGTCTGCTTGTTGGAGCTTTGCTATAATTATTCTATGTGTGAATGTGTATATATCTGTCTGTAGGTTTATATACACATATGTGTATGTATATGTATGTATGCATGTATGTATATA
Organism: Rattus norvegicus; assembly: GCF_021556685.1. Classification (NCBI taxonomy): domain Eukaryota; kingdom Metazoa; phylum Chordata; class Mammalia; order Rodentia; family Muridae; genus Rattus; species Rattus norvegicus. The sequence goes on from NC_141534.1 coordinate 141,394,687, forward strand.
TGTGTGTATATGAAGTTATTGTATTCTACCTTTTGCTTTCATCTACTCAGTGTGTATGTGTGTGTGTGTGTGCGTGTGTGTGTGCGTGCATGTGTGTGTGCGTGTGTGTGAATTTTCTCTTTCCTTCTCAAGGACTTAAAAGAGTTTGTAGTTGGACTGGAGAGATCGCTCAGCAGTTAAAAGCATTGACTGCTTTCCAGAGGTCCTGAGTTCAAATCCCAGCAACCACATGTGGCTCACAGCCATCTGTAGTGAGATCTGATGCCCTCTTCCGGTGTGTCTGAAGAGAGCGACAGTGAACTCACATGCATAAAATAAATAAATACATCTTAAAAAAGAAAAAAAGACTTAGTTCTGTTTAGAAAGGTTCTTTGGAGCAACTCCTCCATCTGTGCTGTCGGGAAATCAGCAGTTCAGTTCACAGGCTAGCAGCAGCAGCTCAGTATACTCACAAACACTTCACAGGTTTATCAGCAGTCCAGTTCAGTAAAGTGGGGATAGCAAACATGGATCAGTCACAGTGACACTACCCAGCAGAGACAGCCAAGCCTCAGCCTTGGCTCGAGTTAGCAGGAGGGACCAAGATGAACGCCAGGAGAAGTTCTTACAAAGAGACCACGAGCGTTGCACAGCTAGCTCTATAAGCAAGCCAAGCTCAACCTCCTGCATTGTCTGCCTAGTCCTATTTATACCCTCCAAACATCACGCTTCCTCCATGTATCTTGCCTCAGCACATACATCTGTCTCAGCTGAAGTCACTGCCAATCAGGTCAGTCCATAGAAGTGGCAAGAAACTGCAACACACCACCAAAAAATTTTTGGTGCATTTCTCTCTATGGAGTCTTGACAAATGCAGCTCAACTACATAACATAAGGTGAACCAATACATATGTGTTGTTAGCAAGGAATCCCTCATCATGTGTGCTTTCACACACTTGCTTTAGTAGAACATCCTCTCTCCTGTGTCTGCTTCAGCTATGTGTTTCTTCATGAGTCTGCCTTAGCTTTTCACACCTGTGTCCACTTTAATGAAACATTCCATCATGTGTTTGTTCCAGCAAAACACCATCCAAGGGACTTTCCAAATAACCCTTAAGTTTCCATTTCACCCATATTTCAACATAAGCTGGGCAAATGTGTGTGTATTGTGTCCTCCAGTGTTTGGCTACAGCATCCATAATAGTTAGCCAGCTGTGGGTCTTGGAAAAGATTGTACCCTCAAGGGTTTCCTGTCCAGGGTGAGCCAACTTCAGCCATAGTAGGCTGCACTAGGTCACAGAGACAGATGGTAGGCAATTATTTTAAGTGGCCATTCAGAAAATATGTTGCCTCAGTTATAGAGCTGCTGAGGGACAACCCTGGCCTCAAACAGTCCACACAAGGACTGCATACCTACACCTAGACTGTGGGGCTAGTAAACCATTGGAATATTCAGTAATGCCTGTGTATCCTATCCTTCCTCATCAACCTCTGAGCCAGTCCCAAATTGGTCAGAAACCACTAGTGTGATGGTACAGGAAATAGTCAAAGCCAAAAGCTGCCTTCTTCTCCATTGTCTACTGCAGGCTCTCAGGTTGAGGCAGTCAGAAAGTGGGAAGGATAAAGAAGGCTTAGACTGGTTACCATGGCATTACATCCTGATAAACTCATCATAACTTGAAAGTATCTGTATTAGTTGGGGTTCTCTAGAGGAACAGAACCAACAGAATGAACACACATTTAAAAGAGATTTCTTAGAGTCCCTTACACAGTTGAGTCTGAATATTCTAGCAATGGTTATTTTCATACTAGAAAAAGGCTGAGAACCTGAGGACTGCTCAGTCCAGGAGTCTGGATGCTTCAGACATCCCAAATGGGCACTGAAAGCCTGGAGTGTCCCTGGAGAGCCACTAGTCTTCAGTCTACATTGGAATTTCAAAGAAGTTGATGTGGGCTGTAAAAACACGTGTGGGAGAAGGTGGTGGCAGTGGTGGCAGTGGTGGCAGTGGTGGCTGCAGCAGCAATAACAGCAGAGCAGCTGCAACTATAACAAAGTACACAAACTCACCTGCCATGAGCACAAAGTCTGAGCTTTCCCCTAGAAACTTTCTTTCACCTAGGCTACCACCCAAAAAGGCCAGCCCACACTTGGGGTGAGTCTTCCCACTTGAAATAACCATCAAGAAGATCCCTTATTGGTGCCCCCAGCACCTTATCTCCTAGGCAATTCTGGATCCAATCTAGTGGATGAACACAATCAATCATCACAGTGTCTTATGTTAAAAATGAGCTTCCTGATTTGGGATATATCGTGTTGGGAGACTGCCTAAGAACACACAAAGTCCTGGGTTTGACTCTCAGGGTCACATGAACTGTACATGGAAGCACATGTCTGAAATCTGAGCACTTGGCTATTAGAATCAAGCAGGATCAGAACTGCAAGGTTAGCTTACTTTGAGGTCAGCCTGGGCTCCATGAGAACCCATGTTCTTTCTTCAGATTTCAAAGCTCATCCAACACATGTGCGCTTCTCCTCATGCCTGGTGGCTAGGACCCCCTGCCACATCACAGCCTCATGAAAACCAGCCAGTTCAGGAAATAGTCAATGTCAATACGGTTCCTATCCATTTCACACTATGGCAAAGTTGGGAAGGCTCCAATTTGTGATAGGATATATTTTACTGTGAGCGTTTTCAAACATTCAAAGCTAAAATATTTCCCAGTGAACATCAATGTGTTCACCCACTAGATTTTACATTGTGGCAAACCTGTGCTCATCGTCTTTCCCCTCACAGAGAAGTGAAAATTATCAGGTAACTGTTCTTCAGTATCAATCCCACTTCAGTCAGCACAAAACTGTCAATAATTCATTGATGTTGTTGCTCTTATGGATAATTCTTTCATTTTTATTACACAATACTATTACATGAGTCTTCCCAGCCATGGTGTGTGAATTTGAGGAATATTTGCAGTTTGAGGTACTTAGGAATGAAGTTGTGTCCTTCTACACCCATTTCATTAACATTGAGTGACCAACTATCATTAATTATTAATTATTAATTAATTATCAGATCACTGTATTAATAGGCTAAACACATGCTAATTTTCTTCTTTATAGTTTCTGGAGAATTTTTTTCAAAGTAACTAGACTGCATAATACTATTACTAGGAATTTTGGTTCCATATTCTGGCCAACATTTAATATTTAGTCTTCCCAAACTAAGTTACTTGGTGGACTGGTAGTACTATCTTTTTCTGATTTGGCTACCATTTCCTAATGACTAATGACATTGAGCACTTTGTCCCTGTATATATCACTCTTGTAAAGTGACTTCTCGGATTAGTTTTTTCTCCTCCTGAAGGGTATTGTATGTTTTCCGTGGAAGGCCATAACAATTCCTTACATGTTGCGGAAACCAATCCTTTTTCAGAAAAGGAATTTTTAAGTGTGCTTTCCTACTCTGTGGCCTTCATAATGAGTTTATTTTTAAAAAATTATTGCTGTGCATATGAGCGTGTGTGCCTGGTCTCACAGAGACGGGAGGGAGCATCACACCCACTGGAACTGGAGCTACACAAGCTTCTCAGCCACCATTGGATGCTAGAAACTGATTCCAGTCCTCTAGAAGAGCAGACAGTGCTCCTAACCACTGAGACAGCTCTCCAGGTCCAATATTGAGTTTCTTAATGTATCCTTTAGTCCATAGACTTTTGTTTACTTTTTGAAATTATTTTTTGCTGCATTTTATGTCAGTTTTTTTTAAAATGTGGGTTTTGTCCTTTGTTTATCCCTCGGCAACTTTACACATGTCTCCATTGATCATATCCACCCTCAACCCTCTCCTCTAACTCCCTTCAAACACACACCCACATGGATGCATCCCACCTTCACATTTTCTGTCCTCTCCATAAATTGTTGTTTTTGATAACCACTGAGTCCAGTTAATTGTGTCTTATACAGCATTGGCCGGTTCTGCTGGGTCTGTCTTGTGCTGGTCCTTTACAGGAAACCATAACCTTAGGAATCACGCTTGCAGTTTCCATCGTATAGCTAAAACATGCCTTACAACTAACTCCCTGTCCGCTGGCTCTTCCCAGGGCATTGAGGGGATAGGTACAGATGCTCCAACTGGGATTAAGCAATCAGTCACATATTCTCAGTGCTTTGACCAGTTATGAGTCTCTGCATTGACTATTGCCCATTGCAGAAGAAGAAGAAGAAGAAGAAGAAGAAGAAGAAGAAGAAGAAGAAGAAGGAGGAGGAGGAGGAGGAGGAGGAGGAGGAGGAGGAGGAGGAGGAGGAGGAGGAGGAGGAGGAGGAGGAGGAGGAGGGGGGGGGGAAGGGGAGGGGGAGGAGGAGGGAGGAGGGGGAAGGGGGAGGGGGAGGAGGAGGAGGGGGAGGAAGAGGAAGCAGCTTCTCTGACCAAGATTAGTAACAGCACTGATATAAAGGTATAAACATAAACATACATATTTAGAAGACATTTTGGCAATTAAAACAATGGTAGGTTCTCCTCTAAGGTCTATATACTCTGATCCATAGGCTTTTGGGGCAGCTTTACAGTGCCAGGAATCAATCCCTTTCCTTGAAGGAAGTATTAGATATAATCAGAAAGTGCTTCAGTATCTTCATAATCATTATTCCTCTAAATTACTAATGTAGATATGTTTCCCTGGCAGGTCAACATTACAGCATTCAACGTTCACCACTGGGTAAAACTATTGATGACTTTTCTTCCCCAGCAGCCAACATAGCTCTACCAGCACAATGAAAGCTATCTAAGGTGTGTGGGGGAGGGGGGATTTTTAGATCTGTTACAGCTTTAATTCCCTATGCCCTGCAATCAAAGTGAGGTGTGTCTTTATCAACAGACTCTAACCATCTACATATGGTGTACAATTAAGACCAATGGCAATACTCTATATTTCCAGGGGGCAGAGTTATAGAACATCCATGGCCAAAAATTTCTGAGGTGGTAGCATTAAGATTTTCCTCTAATAGGCCATGTTTTCTGAGGAAAGCATTGTCCACTCATACAAGGCACCTGTGTTCAAGCTCCTTCCTTAAAAAAATTACATTTTTCAATTAGCTTACATAGCAATGTGTTTCCATTAGTGTTATTCATATGGCCTTAGTTTTTTGTTAAACCCATCCCCACCCTCTCCTCTCCCATGTCCACACTTTCCCACCCTACTTTCATATCTTGGGTATTCTACCTTTTCACCCATTAAGATCCCTCCTCTTCCCTCTCTCTAAATATTTGTTTACTTATTTTTTACTTACTTATTTTGGTTTTTCAAGACAAGGTTTCTCTATGTAGCCCTGGCTGCACTGGAACTTACTCTGTAGACCAGACGGGTCCCAAGTTAGAGATCTACCTGCCTCTGACTCCTGAATGCTGGGATTAAAGGCATGTGCCACCACCACGTGACTTCTACGTTTTATTTTTAAGGTATGTTTTTAACCTCAGGTAGACCCTTAAACCATTAATTTGATACCTTACTCTTTTATTAATATTCACATATAAAACCATAGTTCCTCTAAGTACTACTGTAACTATATTCCAACATTATTGGAGTGTCACGTTTTTCTTATAGTTAAAATCAAAATATTTTCTTCCAAAATATTTGTGAATTCCTATTTGGACACTGTGACATAGATGTCATGAAACCTACACTGTACAATTTGATTTTAATTTATGAGTCTAGTTAGTTTATGTATTTACTTATTTTTCTACCTTTAAGTGATGACTAAAAATTCATTTATTGACCACAATTGCATGTACTTTATATACATCTCTCTGATTAAAACATATCCAACAAAAAAATGATTTATATCTACACAATGAAATAAAATATCTATGTTTAAAATAATCGTAAGTTATGAACAGATTTTGATACATATACAAATATTATATAATATGATGTTATGGTTTTTAATATTGATCTAAAATCTTTAAGTATTTCAACACTTTAATATAAATTAAGCAGTACATAGATTCTTCTTTTTACCGAAATACTTAATTCAGACAGCATATTCTTTTCAAGAAATAAAAGTGATTACTGACAATATATTTATCCAGGTGGAGAAAATCCTAGAAGCCATATAAGGCCCCAGAAATAATTATTGCTGATTTGTGAAAATAAATACAGAAGCTGTATTTGAGAATAAATATTATTTATCTAACAGAATTATGAAGTTATGTAGAAAAATGAATAAATAATAATTTGTACCTGGTTAAACATACTTTACATAAAACCATAAATGTTCTATTTAAAGACTCTGGGATTTATAAAGTCTTTTCCTCAAAAAAACAAGAAATGATAGTTTCCAATTTCTTCCCAAGCTAGTGACTGGTTGTTATCCCTAGAGAAACTCCAAACTGCAGCGCCTGGGGTAATCTATACGGTGACTAGTCCTCACTCATGGAATATAAGCAGTGGGCTATGTGTCATTAGGTAGTGAAAATATTACATTTTTTATTACTTCTTATCTCCTCTTTAAATAAAACTCTCCGGGACAACATTACTAGCTGTAGGTGGAAGGAGGCAGCCTTCAACAACCTGAGTTCCTTACCATGGCTCAGAAACTCCACGTGCAAGTCAATAACATCTGAACTGAACAGAGACACAAGTGAGGCATGAGCTTGTGTCCTGTTATACATCAACCTACTTTTAGTCACCCCAACCATTTAGCCTTTCTCTGATTAGCTCAAAGAACTATTAAAGAATTTTTCCCAGGGTCAGGCCTCGACAACAGACGTATGTTTAGTCTGGGTTTTCTTCTGTTTTCTTTTCTCCAATGCACAAAAAACATATCTGTGTTTAGTTGGGAATTCATCCTTTTTTGAAGTATTTTAATTCTTTAAGAATTTTATATAATCTCCCTATTCTCTCACATCTCTGTGTGCTCTTCTAATTTTTGTTATCATTTCAGAGCTAATCAACTTTAATCCATGCTGTTTAAATACTCCTGGTATGGGAACATTTTACTGTTGTGTGGTCAACCTATCAGGTGCCAAACCCTAAAAGAAAAATGACCCTCCCTCCCCACAAATGCCATCAACTGTTCATAACTCCTCAGTTAGGGGTAAAGACTTCCCACTCCATGTTAGAATACTGACTGTGTTGATCTAGTACAGGTCTTGTACAGGCAACCACAGTTGCTGTGAGTTCATGGGTAAAGCCATCTTACCATGTCCAGAAGAAGCAGGGGGTTTTTGCTTTTTGGGTTTTTTTTTAAGATTTATTTATTTATTATATATAAATACACTGTAGCTGTCTTCAGAGAACAGAAGAGGGCATCATATCCCATTACAGATGGTTGTGAGCCACCATGTGGTTGCTGGGATTTGAACTCAGGACCTCCAGAAAAGCAGTCAATGCTCTCAACCACTGAGCCATCTCCCCAGCCCAGAAGAAACTGGTTTTATTTCCTCTTTCTTGGCCTCTGTGCTTACAATATTCCTACCCTGCCCCTCTTCCCTGATGTTCTCTGACCCCTGAGAGGACAGTGTGATGTAGATGAACCATTTGTGTCTGAGCGCTCCACTAACACTTTGCACATGGACAAGTTGAGTGTCTGTATTATTCACTATCCCCTGCACATTGAAGCTTCTCTGATTCTGCTCTAATCTATGGGCAGAGAGAAAAGTTTAAAGGGTAGTTTGACTTTATGCTCATTCAGTGGACTAATAACAGTGGTTCACTCCTGGTGCTATAAATGTGGCAGGGAGTGGCAGGCATAGATTCTTAGCCAGTTTTATAGTACCTAGCATGTATTTGCTACTCGGAAGGAGCCTTATATTTAATCATAAAAGTGATGCCAGTATTGCAATCCATGAATATATCTTGATAACAAATCTCAAATCCCAGGATTCCCAGTGACTTGAGACAGCAGGAGTAGGGCTATTCCCTCCCTGCGTCTATGCCTACTCTGGAGCCATGACCCTCAATTAAGGTATCCATGGGCAGTCAGTCAAGTCCCACAACACCTGAAATGCCTCTCCATGCTAAAGAGGAATCTCAGTATCTTTAGCCTTCAGTCAATGATCTTCTCTTCATGGATATTCTCATGCACTTCTCCAAAATTATATAATCCCTGGTTTCCCCAAATAAAGCATATGCATTCAATCCACTCCCAATATTGAACTACAAATAAGCTAAGATTTTCTTAGAGAGCTGCTTCATTAAAGATCGCCATGGGGACGGCCTTTGCCTAATGAGTCATAATGCTCAGACACCTGAAGTGTAGAGAGCAGCGCGGCGAAACAAAGATGGCGCCGACATCCAGCCTTGTCTGGATGTCGACAACTTACTGCGCATGTGCAGGCTTGCCCCCTTGCTAGGGCTCCCTCTAGTGGTGAACAGCGGTACTGCACATGTGCGGTTTATGTACCAGGTGTCAGTTGACCGTTAATATGCTAATGAGGTGATTCATTCTCCACCAATCACTGGAGGACAAGTAGTGGGGTGATCCATGCCCCACCAATCCCTGAGAGATAATTAGCATACTGTTGTGTATATAAGTCGAGCGACTTTTCTGCTCGAAGTCCCTGTTCAGAAGAGCTGTAACACTGAGAAGAGCTGTAACACTCAGAAGAGCTGTAACACTAAGAAGAGCTGTAACACTGAAGAGAGCTGTAACACTAAGAAGAGCTGTAACACAGTAAAGGCTTGCTCGCAGAAGAATCCTGTTGCCGTGAGTCGTTCTTGCTGGCGGGACATTGGGCACGCGACACTGAAGGTATCTTTTCTCCTGCCCCTCTGGTACTCACACTCAACACGCAGATCCAGCTTGTCTGGGCTGACTCACATCTTCAGGTCTGGATTACAGCATTGCTCTTACACCCCAAAGGGGGATGATGACTACAGACGCCCCTCCTACACTTTGTCCAGTCCTCCCTGAGCCAATGTATCAGTGGTGCCCAGAAACCAACAAAGGAGAAACAGAACACAGGACCACATTCGGTTGGGTGAAACAGTCAATGATCCCCAGCCCAAGCATTGTCCGGAACACCTTTCTGTGCTACAAAAGCTACCCAGCAGGAGGCAGCTTTCTAATCAGTATCAACTGGCTTTTTTCCATGCCATGTGACCAGTAAGTGTGTGGAACCTTCAGCAAAGGGTCTTACCATCAACCTCTCATTAACAACCCAAGGGGAAGTATCTCATATTCGACACTGGGATTTTTATTAGATGACCTATCATTCTGAATTCTTGCATATTTTTCCCTCTGTATTTCCTCAAAAATACAACCCAGTGAGCTAGTGGGATTGCTCAGCAGGTAAAGACATTGGTCACCCAAAACTGACAGCCTGAGTTATAGCCTCGATCCCCCAATGGAGGAATAGAAATAACTCCTGAAAGATGTCCTTTGACCTCAGTACAACAATGTGGCACATATACCCACCTTCATGCACACACAACAATAAGTAAATAATAAATACATAATAATAAGCCTTCAATGCATCACCCATTTCCTCTCAGAAAACACCCATCTGTATATTCCAGCACCTTTAGCTCACAGTCAATATAACACTTTAGGTAGTTGCTGAGTTATGCTGAATGTGTTAATATTTCAAACTGCAAAACTGAGCCATGTACCTTTTGCTTTTTGCTTGAGATTCTCTGTCTCTCTCCAATCATGTAATCCATGGAAGAAAAGTTTGTTTTAAATAACAAATACAAGCGTTTCAAATAAAGAATTTAATCATATGTGGTTTTGCATCACATATCCTGAAATCAAGACCCTGATCCAAATACAGGTACCAGTGAGAGTCACTTTGCATATAGAGTCATATTTTAAAGGACGTAGGATGCAACGACTTCAAAGGAATGTATATTCTGTGGTTATCGGGTATATTATTGGTTTTAGTCTTCTACTGTGTAGCTCAAAGCAATCGATAATAGTGTTCAGATTACCTGTATCCCTACTAATATTTTGTTTTGTTCCTCTAATAATTCCATTTTAAAATCACCAGTAACAATCATAAATTATCTGTTAGTCCCCATATGTACACTTCTGCATGGATTTAAGATTTGATATTGTATATTTAAAACTTTTCCTCTATCTTCCTGATGAGATGGTTCTTCCACTGTCATGAATCTTCTCTTTTAATTTCTGTTTCATTGGCAGATGTTTGATCTGATAAAAACGTGTAGCACACATACTCCAGACACATACACTGCTTTTTACACTTATCTTCTTCAATGTAACACAACCTGTATTTTCTCTTTATTTTTGTTCAATGTAAAATAAATCTCTTAATAGCATCATATATTTAGGTATCGTGGTTTTCAACACCAGTTCTTGCAATCTCTGAAGTTATAACTGATGATGATGCCATTCATCAACACTTAATATGAAGTATTAGGATGATAATTTACTACCATTCTATTATTGTTAATAATTATTTATTTTTACTATGTATTCCCTCTTAGTTTGGCTACCTCCCTGTTCCATTTATCTTAATGTCTTTGAATTATTTAAATATTTTAGACAATTGTATCTTAAAGTGCCCACTGGATTTTTAGTTATTCATTCATTCATGATTTTTTATTGATTATTCTATATATTAAAGCACATTAGTAGAGATGAAAGTTTTATCTTGAATGGGAATTTTTAATTAAACTGAACAAGATTTTTTTAAAATGCTCAAAATCACTTAGAGGAAATATTGGATGGCAAAACTATTATTTAATGGGAAGATAATGAGAAAAATCACAGAGAAATTTTGATGGGAAAAAATACATCATGTACTCAATTACATTTTGTGCTGTGCCTGTCCCTACTTTTTATTGATTATCTCAAATGGAATAATTATTACTAAATAAAAATAATAATGATGTTGGTAGTTGGTAGCTGGTGGTGAGAAAACAAAGACCGAGAGGAGCCTCTGCATCTCAGTTTACCATTTGAGAAACATAAACAACATGATAGATGTTCGCACAGGAACAACTATGACTTTTTTGCTTCTATTGTGTCTCTTGCTGCATTCTGCCACCATGGTAACCTATTAGATGCAGTTGATAACAGTGTCAACTCCTGCCCACAGCCTGATATGAATGAAATGTATCATCCCTATTATAGCTTTTTTTTTACTAGAAGCTAAAGATGAAAAGAATTATTAGGGTGTAACACATGAATATTAAAAATAAAATAATAAAAAATAAATAATTCCTGCTCACAATCAAAGGAAACAAGGAGCCATGCTTAAGAACATCCTGTGTATTCAAGCATAGACAAAAATACAAAGGAAAAAGTAGAGATTATACACAAATGGTTATTTGTTTGGGGAGGAAGAGGGTTTTGTATTTTTATTTATTCAAAAACAAAGTGGAGAGCCACCCTGTCAAACACCACCAAGGTTAACATATAGCCTCTAGATGTGTATACACTACTATGCATACACATGCATATATATACACCAAAAAAATCAATATTGACACAAAGTGTAAATCAACTTTACAGAAAATGAAAGGTTAAAATAATTGTATGGGTTTGTGTGTGTGGAAGGGTGTGGTTTGAATATGGTTGGTCCAGGGAGTAGCACTATTAGGAGAGGTAGACTTGTTGGAGTGGTTGTGACCTTGTTGGAAGAAGTGTGTCACTGTGGAGGAGGGCTTTGAGACCCTCCTCCTAGCCACATGGAAGCCAGTCTTGTCCTAGAGGCCTTCAGCTCAAGATGAGAACTCTCAGCACCTCAAGCATCATGCTTTCCTGGACACTGCCATGCCTCCTGCCATGATAATAATGGACTGAACCTCTGAACCAGTAAGCCAGCCCCAATTAAACGTTGTCCTTTATAAGAGTCTTTATAAGAGTTGTCTTGGTCATGGTGCCTCTTCACAGCAATAGAAACCCTAACTAAGACACGGGGTATATGTATGCAGTGCACACATGCAAAAGCCAGAGCAGGAAATAAAGCACCTTTCTTCATTACTTTCTGTTTAATTGCTATGACACAGGGTCTCTTACTAAGGCAGAAGCTGTGTCTGAACTCTCAGAAACTGTATATGTCTACCTCTTAATGCTAGGTCACAGGCATGCACAGCCAGGCCTGGCTCTTTACATAGTTTCTGAGAATTTGAGATCAGATCCTCAAACTTGTAATGAGTCATCTTTGCAGTCACTCAATAAACTCTCTCTCTCTCTCTCTCTCTCTCTCTCTCTCTCTCTCTCTCTCTCTCTCTGTGTGTGTGGGGGGGGTGTAGTGTCAAACAAACAAGTTTTTAAATTTTTCTTCTAGGGATACAACTTTTGCTTCTACTGTAAACAATCTATAGTTTTTGGAAAAGCAGGAGTGCTTTGTCTCACAAAGCCTGCACAGAGTCCCTTTTACCTTTGATTTCTATTCTCTTTGTTTCAGTTTTCAATTACCTGTGGCCAAAGATACTAGAAGATTCCAGAAATAAGTAATTTATAACTTTTAAATAATTTTTATCATATTAGGTTATCATAAATGTCATTTGATGATTATTTAGTATTGTTATAATTAACATTATATAGGACTGGAGAGATAGGTCGGTGCACACTGCTCTTTCTGAGTGTGGTTTCTTAGCATCTCTATCAGGAGGCTCAGGTGACTCACAGCTGCCTAAAACTCCACTTCCAAGAGATTCAAAGGCTTCTGACCTCTGAGGGCACCTGCATTCATGCACAAATATACACATGTGTACGTGTTATTTTTTAAATAATTGAATTTTACTATAGACATGCGTGCAAAGATTTGACACTAACCAAGATCCCAGGCATACATTGGAACTTGGAACATTCCTTGGGAGGATGAAAGACGATCCTACACAGAGATGTAGACTGGAGCATTTATCCTAATCGCACTGTGGGGCATCTCCACGTGGAACGATTCTGTTCATCAGAGAGACTGTATAGACCTGAGCTGACGAATTCAGTATGGATAAGCCCTGGAAAGAAAAGAGCCCTGGACATCAGTAACTTCAATTGTGATGTTTTATTTTGCAAAGAAGGGGGAGGAAGAAAGAGGAGACTGATAGAGGAGGAAGGAGAGAGGGTGGGAGGACACGGTGAGTAAAAGAAAGAGGACATGAATCATGTGTAGCAAATAACAGCATTTGGAATTTTTCTGTGATAAATATGTGAATAACTGTTACACTATTATCTTCATTTTTCTACACATGTAAAGTATTTAATATTAATGGCAGAAAGAATATCCTGAAAACTACACAATTATTCAGTTTTTCTATCTGGTGAGATTATAAATTACTTTAATTTTCCGTTTTATATTTTCGTATATGTTATCATTGCTTTATATTAAACATATTATATTTTTAAAACAAATGTTTTAGAATAAATACATTTTTCAAGCCTTGTGATGAAATTATGTAAACTATAAAAACAACCAAAAAAATTGGAACAGATCAAGACATTAACAGTTGTTGACATTTGGAAATGAGCTCATGGATGACATTTTTCTTATATTTCTACTTAAATATCAACTATTCTATATTGGGAAAATGAAATATTTGTTGGAGATGGGCCAAATGAAAGCTTAGAGGTTTTAATGGGAAAAAAGTCAAATAACCTTCAACTCTATAAAATTTCATAATCCTAATAATAAACTATGTTTTTAGAATCTATATCTCCAGGAAAAGGTATCATATAAGCCATCAGAATATTCTGTTAGGCAGTACATGCCATTCTATGAATATTTCCTGTGAGCGCACGTTATTAAGAAAGGAACACAAAGGTTGGAAGTAGGCTCATGACCTGAAATGTTTCCACTGAGAGGCAAACATCAGAGTCATTCAGTCAATGCAGTATCCTTTACAAAATGTTCAGGAATTCTCCCAGGAAACCTTTAAAGAGATAGTTTCCACATTATTCCTGATATATGTCCCAATTAAGTCTTCAGCATCGCTCCCCTGGGACTACTGATCCACAGGATGGATGATGTGATTCCAGATGACTGACGCCCACCCATCCATGAGATTCCCATGGGGCAATGCATGACCGACCCACTGACTGGAACCTGTAAAAAAAAATATTAATTACAATCCTGAAGCTCTTCAGAGTTCTGACAATCCACATACCTAAGTGGACAAGTGTCTTCACAGGTAAGAGCAATGTCATTTTCTAGAGAGGAAAAATAAAGCGTCTAGAACACGTTGTGCGTGCTTCATGTTTCTCCAGCCTAGCTCACCACGTATGAATCCAAGCTCAAAGACGCTCTGACTCCTGCATCAAGGGTCAACTCTGATGAGTCATCTCTTTATAAAGCCGCAAATACAGAAACAGAAAAAGCAAGAGCTGCTGCCCAAATGATAGCAGGGGACAACAAGAGACAATGAGATTTTAAGTGATTTATCAAGGCCATTTTTGTTATAGTTGAGTCAGTGCAACGCTGCACAGGCCGAGGAAATGTCAGCAAAAAAGTTCATGTGCAGAAAAGACAATGAAATGATGTTTCTTCTTTTTTACGCTAAGTGCATGGTGAGCTCAGTTCAGACTTGGATAGCCCTTTTCCTTTGTACGTCTCTTGGGTAAGATAATCATGTCCTACAAACACAGCCTCATTTATTACGTTGCCTCCACAACATAAAAGACTCATATTTGAATACCATGGACATGTTTGTGGCCCTAAACTAGGAATTCAATGACCATGAATGCTCTCTGTCTTGTTTATTAGTAACCACATAAGGGTGGAGGGAGTAGCCCAATCCACTACAGAGCACCTGATAACACATGCGTGAGGCAACTGGGTTCAACTGGGTTCAATACTCAGAACAACAACAATAACAAAAAAAGCCTAACCAACCAGCAGACAGGAAAATCAAGGCTGTGTGAGCATGCGTTTGCAGAAGCCCTTTCCTCTGAGTTCATTTACATCCACAGAACTATTGACAACCAGGCCCTTCCTCATGCCTTTGTACTGATCAGGTAGATACACTTAATTTCCCAGAGGGGTTATTTAGGATGGAGATGGCCCCTTTGTAGTGTATAATTTATAAAGTTCACATGACAGAACATGAGAACAACAGCTTCTAATGTTTTCGGTGGCAAAGACGGAACTGAATGTATGAAGAGAACGGACTCTCCATTTTGAAGGAATTCAAAGCATCACCTTAACTTTTTCTGATGGGGAAACTGAGGCCCCAGTAATGGTAAAGTTGATCTAATGGTTAACTTGAAGCATGGCAGACATTGGGACTAATATCGACCTACCTGTCCTCTCCTGTCACCCTTCTCCTTTCTTCTTCCTGCTCCAAGTTCAAGAATATGCAGCCTTAGGGAGATGCCAGTGACAAAGCACCAGTGTATGTTCGAGAAATTTTCTGTGAATTCCTTAATTATCCAGAAAAAGAGGTGGAGCACACAGTGAGATCAAATTCATTCAGGTGTCATCCCATACACACACACACACACACACACACACACACACACCACAAACACACACACACACACACACACACACACACACACACACACCTTACAGAGATAACTCAGCCTTGTCTTAATAGAAGCAGGGCAATCCTGTTGGCCAGCGCTATGAAAGGAAGACCAAGTATGAGAGCTTCTCTCTCACTCTTCAGCCCCCACCACACCCCACATCGGCCCCAAAAGATCCGTTTTTGTTGCACTTCTCTTCAATGAGATCTCTGGACATCTTAACCAAGTATCTCTGCCCACCACTCCTGTAATCCAAATTTGCCATACTTCATGTAATGAACAAAAATATCTCATCATAGCATAAAGTGTTCCTTCAGTCCTATGATTAAAACGCCACTGCCCCAAAGTGAATGGTGTTAAGTGCAAAGCTGGAAAACATGGGGAAAAATACAGCTTGTACCTTGCTAAACCTGGTGGGCCACCAAAAGCAAAGGCACGGGAGCTGCAGGGACACTTGATAGAAGGCAAGAGGAAGAAAACTTGGGGGGGGGGGGGTGTTGGGAGAGTATGTTATATACACATATGAAATGTCTGAAATTGTCAAAAAAGAAATTAATTTTAAAACGTTACATGTGTGTCTTGTCAAGCTGGAGCATGGGAAACCCACAAAGATTGAAATATATTGATTACAATAAATAAAATCTGATGGTTCATTTTTAAAGTCCTAGTACCTTGGGTCAGCTTTGGTTCCTATACAGATGAAATAAACTCTCGGCGCTGTTGGTAGCCTGCTGTGTTAGCTAACCCCATTCAAACTCTTCTGGCCCAGCTTCCCATCTACTACTAAAGGCTCAGAGTAGAGGATTACTAACAGGAAACTGGCCTAAGGACTTGAGACTGAAATGGTCATGAGCATGGTCAGTTCTAAGCTATCCGGGATGGAAAACATGGAGATTTAGCCAGATCGAGAAATAAACAACCCAAGCCCTAGATGACATGTAAGACTCTACCCTCCTGTTCACACTTCCACTGAGGAATGGGAGAGGGGGACTTGGGTATAGGTTTGTAAATCTGTTCTCTCTGCTCAATTGGTACATGTGCCATTTTCGGGACCTCCTACCCCCACTGCCTTCGGCTTAAAATAAAGTGACTTTCTTTTTTACTTTGAGTATCTGGTGCTCTTATTATGAAGTGAGGGCCCATATTTCTCACATTAATAAACTGTCAAACTCTTTTGAGAAAAAGGACTTGGGGGACTGGAATTGGTATAAAAGCAAAATCCATGCCTTCTAGCCTGGATATATTTCCCAACTAATTCCTTCATTAAAAGGCAGGTCACCTCACACTCTAGCCATCAGGAAGTAAACAAAGTAAGACTTCACTCTGAGTAGCCAAATTCAAACACATTTCAAACCAGTTAGTAAAAATTGTTTGCTGTTATTGGTGCTGTAAAGGAAGGTCCTAAGACTATGAACACACTTGGGAGCATTTGTCCTAGGGGCATAGGTCATAGGTCATAAGTCAGAGTCTGCTTCCCAAGAGAGGAGTAGTTAGAGATGAGATCAGGATAATAATGTGTGATGAGCATGTGAAGTGGGGAGGAGGGGGTATCTCAAGAAAAGACACAGGGCTTGGGGGAAGCAGTTTCTAGTGTGAGACAGGGGCTCTTGCGCATGGTGAGATCAAATTTGGAGATACCCATGGCTATC
The DNA here is from genome assembly GCF_021556685.1 of Rattus norvegicus. NCBI lineage: Eukaryota > Metazoa > Chordata > Mammalia > Rodentia > Muridae > Rattus > Rattus norvegicus. The sequence continues at coordinate 141,411,742 of NC_141534.1, forward strand.
AACAGGAGTTCTGTCCAAAGTGGGAAGGAGAGTTGAGTAGTAGAGTATTAACAGGCTGGAATCTGACATCCAGTCTGGTAGAGAGTGTGTACACAAGCACACAGCTAGAATGGTAACCTGTAAGATCTGGGATGATACTATAAAGGGTAAACAGAAGCTAGAACAGTGGTTCTCAAACTTCCCAGTGCTTCAACCCTTTAACATAACCCCTCATGTTATGGTGATGCGCAGCCATAAAATTATTTCAGTTCTACTTCATAACTGAAACTTTGTTATCGTTATGCATCACAATCTGATGTGCAGGATTTATGATATATGAACCCAAGAGGGTCACAACCAGCTTCTGATCTAGAAGATATTTCAGCGCTAAAAACAATAGACCTACAGGGTTTACTGGCTAAAGAGACGCACAAGCAAAAAGTGAATCAAAGCTAACTGGTAGCATTTTTCCTGTCAGAGTGGATAGAGGGTGACAGACCTTGACCTCTGAGCCTCAGGCTGTCATCAGTAAATGGGGACAGTATCTACCTGGCAGTGCTGCTGGCAAGTGACTGGGATATGATGTCTCACAAATGACTGGTAGCTAATCTCTGTTCTTTCCTGCTCCAATTGCTCATTCAGACCTCCAAAGCTTTGATTCTTTTCCTTCTCTTCTCCAACCCCTTTATCAAATAACCACTTCACCGATCTAATCACCCTAAAGTAGTCTCTACTGCACCAAGCCAGTAAAATAAGCAAGGTGGCAATTGCACTTATAAACCTATTATTGAAAATGTCACTGCTACTGTTTAGCTCACAGTGGCTCATTTTGCTGTTCTGAGGGAAGCATCAATCGCAGACTCAGTTCCCACTATCAGCCAAATGTTCATGCACAGGCGTATGTAATAACAAGGCATGTAGTGCTGGGTCACATAAAGAGAGAAGAAAAGCACCATATCTAAGTAGAAAGGACGAAAAAACATGCATGCCATACTTTGGTTGCAATTGAACTGTTCTACTCTGCTGTTCAACTCACTCCTACTTAGGACAAAGCTCCTGATGATAGCCACAAGCACATATACTGTAGCCATAGAATGTCACTCTACAAGGGACAGGTAGGAAGGACATCATGATTTTACAGATGTATTAAGGTGAAAAAATAACTTGCTTGAATTTGCAAAAAACATAGATATAGTTAGTTGATGAAAATATGTCTTCTGGCTCTCCATTCTATTTGTCTATCAAGACCACCATTTGGTGGTGGTGGTAGTAATAGTAGTAGTAGTAGTAGCAGTAGCAGTAAGAGTAGCAGTAGCAGTAGTAGTAGTAGTAGTTGTTGTTGTAGTAGTATCTCAGCAGTTAACATCTCTTGCAACAAAATTTGATGACCTGAATTTGATCCAAAGGACACATGTAGTAGAAGAAGAGAAACAACTCCCATGAGCTGCCCTCTGACCTCCAAATGTACAGGGCAATCTATTTGCTGCACACACACACACCATACACACAGACACACACACCATACACACACACACACACACACACACACACACACACATACACACACAGATAAATTAATAAATATTTTAAGTCCCCATCCACCAAATGTTGTCACATAAGGTAAGTCATAAGAAATTATGCAGCCAGTATATAGCCCAAAGTTACATGATCAAACATCTAGGAATTTTACGGCTGTATTTTGTGAAATATTGCTATTATCTAATTATTATTACTAGAATCATACTTAATAAATAAAATAGGTTGTGGTGATGTTTTGCCTTTGAAGAGATTGAACTTTTTGCCAGACCTTGTAGCCAAGTTAATAATACAACATGAGATCATTTAAGACTAGTGCTTAATCTGCTGCCCAACTGTGTATTATTTAACTTCCTTTCAGAAAATAGCTTTACTACGCATAGATTTCCTACATGCTCAGCTCTTACAACCTAAGATAAATGTATAGCTTTCATCTTAAATTATGGACTCCTCATTTTCCAATACCTTTCTAACCCTTCTATGGAATTCCCTTACTTAGAATAATGTGTGTACGTGTGTAAGCCTGTGTATACACATGCGAGTGTGTGTGTGTGTGTGTGTGTGTGTGTGTGTGTGTGTGTGTGTGTGTGTGTAGGAGTATGTGATGGTAATCATGTGCTGACAGAAGCCAAATAGTTCTTTGTTGCTGATCTCTTTCCAAGTCCACTTGTGTCTGTGAAACATGCTTAATCCATAATATAAATAGAAATAAGGCAAAACTAATGAGTGGTTTTGAGGTCTTAGTTTAGTGAAATTCACATAATAATTCCTGTCATCTGAAAGACCCAACTCCACTCTTTCCACAAGCAACCAGATGTGAACCTTACCCAGAGGTAAATAGCATGTGAGGGTCTCTGATATAAAACACTTTATATCCGTCTCATCCATACTGTCTTCTTTGGACAAACAACCTTAGGCAGGTGACTGAACAGCTCAGACATTCAACTTAATAGTCTGAAAATAGTTCTGATGACAAAGGTCAGTGAAACCACAAAAATAGAACACTTACCAGGGTGCCAGGTTTATAGTTGACTGCATACCTACTAGCTATTGTATATGTTCATTTAGATAGCCCTTGGGGTACCGAAATGAATAGCACTGAAACTTATTCTGAGATATAAAGTAATTTATTCTGTCTCATATAGCTTGTATATGACAGCACAAAGACATGTAAGTCTTCTAAATGTGGTGAAATTAATTCCTGTTAAATCCACCTTTGCTCTCTGAAGAGACTCTGATGTGATACCTTAAGGCTCTGGGAGTCTACAAAGTATGGAGTCAAACTGTTTGTGATACAGGGACAAGAAGGGAAGATTTCTAGCCATGAGTCAGAAATAGATAAAAAGGGAGAAATGGAAATGGGGAGCAAGAGAAAGGGACAGATGACAGGAGGAAAGGCTGGGGAGAAAAGAAATATCCAAAGGACTTTGAGGAATTTGTCCTGGATAAACACCACACACACACACACACACACACACACACACACACACACACACACACATTTGTGAACATCCAGCCTATGCTGACATGTTATCCTGTGTCTAGAAACTGTAGAGAAAGGCTTGTCTCCATGTAAACCCCAGTGAGCACTGACCCAGACATGCACATGAGCTTCATCTGACCCTTTTGCAGGATCCAATGGCCCCATGCTGGGAGTTGGGTAAGAAAGAGAAAAACTGTTGGGTGACTAGGTTGCATTTATTAGGTAAGCTTGAGGGCGAAGGGAGATAATGTGACATCACACAATCCTATACAATCTGAGGAACTATAGCAATAGCTCGAGATACCTAGGGATCATTCTTTACCTACGAACATACAATTGCAAGCCAGATTCTTCAGAAAGCAAGCCAGCCATCCTGCCTCAAGCCTAGAAGATTATCCAGGTACATGCTCCCAGGTAACCTTCAAGAGGCATGTAGGAAATTGAATGGAGGAAGGAAAGAGCAAGACTGGAAAAAAATTGTCCTTATCATTCCTGGTTGTTTGCATTTTCACTCGACTAATTTCAGGCAAACCAGGGGTTTCGTTCAACTGCACTGGAAAAACCACAAAATCCCCTGAGTGTCGCTCTTCCCTGTTTGATAAAATTAGAGTTGACAGAAGATAGAATACAAATGTCACTGAAGTTCAAATATTTGGATTGTTGTGTTTTAAAATCATATTTCCTAAGTTATTGTTTGCTTTTATGTCTCTTGGCCCTAGCATAGCAATAATTGCTTACATTTGCTAGCAGGTAGCAAGAGAAGTAGGAAAGGGAGAGGTGGGGGCAGAGAGGCAGATGGGGAATGGAAACAGTCTCAGGATGCTGACAGTGTCTTCCAGAGACTGACCAAAGGCATCCAAGCCATGCTTCTCCTGGTAGTTTCCTAGGACTCCATTCACCTTCCCCTTCTTATCAGAGTTAGTGGGAAAGCCACATCCCTAAGATATTACTGCAGACTAAACTTGACCACCCATTTCTGGGAATCAAACAGACACACGAGTATTGAGGGAAGGAGCAGTTTTATCTTCAACCTGGTCCATGGGGGGAAAGAGATGTCTTCAGACCCAAGACCTATCACTGTACCGCTTACAGGATTCTTAGGGTTATATAGGAGAGGAGAGCAGAGGCAAAGATTGGGGGTTTCCACAGTAGCAGTCCAGATCACCTTGGTCTGGATGAGTTCCAGCTCCTCCAGCCACTCAAGAGGCTCCAGAAAAAGGACAGAATCTGGAGTTCTGTGAGACGCCCACCTGTCTAGAATCTCAGTATGATCTGCTGGGGAAGATAGATCTGAGCTAGACGTTCACTTCTCATTACTCAAACTGAAGTTCTGTTGATGAATATGCAGTGAATCCAGCTGTGGCCTGGGAAAGAACGCTGGGAACAGAAGATTGCCTTGTGACGCTTCCATTCACAAAATTAGATTGAAATCTGGCAGGTCCAAGCAGGCAGGTTTGATGCGGACTTTCATAGCGCTCCCCCAGGAGTTGCAGAACCATAACCAGCAAGGGAAACCTGACTCTAAAGTTGTTTTTTGGAAAACCCATGAACTAAGAGTGACCTTTTGAAAAATCTCAAAAGCAAGATAATATGACATATGAAAATTATATGAAATTCAAATGTACCATCTATAAATAAAGTTTTATTGGAACACGGCCCCGCTCACTCATTTACACATTGTCTGTAGCTGCCTCTTGTGCTATAACAGCAGATTTGAGTAGATGAAACAGAGACCATATGGCTCACAAAGCCTGAGACATTTACAATCTGGCCCTTTCCAGAAAAATGTTTGCCAACCCCTAATCTACACACATTCCACTGCAAAATCTCCAAGTCTTGTTACCCCTAATGTGTGCCAATGCTAATTGTCTTCCTCACAGCATGACTCATGTCCTCCAAATACCTTAGGAGTGGTTATTTGTTAAACACATCTGTCATGATCTGCCTTCTGATAGCTCCTTATTCACAACTTCTCCATGTACACTTTAATCAGAAAATAAAATATGATTTTTCTTTTTGACTGACATACAACATAATTCTAGGGTATAGCATGGTATTTTGATACATTTATATAATATACAAGGATCAACTCAGAATAATTAGTGTTGCCTAAAATTTCTTTTGGTCTAGGGACTTTGAACTCTTCTCTCTAGTTCTTCATGAAAAATTTTAAAATGAGATTTAATGCACCAGTGATGACTATCATTTTCAGAGAAAAATATTATATATAAGGTGACCATTTATTCTAGACCCTGCATGCTATCACTGCTTAGCATACACCCCTTATCTTGTTGATATCCTACCTTGGACTCCCTTCCTGCCCCTAATATCATGCCCCACCCTCTCTTCCATACATCTTCAACCGGAAAAGACTGTGCATTGGTCAGTTATTCCCCAAACTATGTATTTCTGCAAGAAGATACATCGTAATACCACTGTGAAATTATTTAATAGTTTTCTACTCTGATCCACCATTGTCACAAGCAAATGAATTAGGATTAACATTTTCAACTTTTGGTGACTCCAGTACTTGGCATAAAGAAAACTTAATGGAGTTTAACATTTTAATGATAATACTTTTAATTAACATTAGTGTCTTTGGGGCTGGAGAGGTGGCTCAGTGGTTAAGAGCACTGACTGCTCTTCCAGAGGTCCTGAGTTTAAATCCCAGCAACCACATGGTGGCTCACAACCATCTGTAATGGGATATGATGCCCTCTTCTGGTGTGTCTGAAGACAGCTACAGTCTACTTATATATAATAAATCAATAAATCTTTAAAAAAAAACATTAGTGTCTTGTCCCATCTCAGTGACTGTACTGGCTGGTTTTGTGTGTCAACTTGATACAAGCTGGAGTTATCACAGAAAAGGAGCCTCAGCTGTGGAAATGCCTTCATGAGACCCAGCTGTAAGGCATTTTCTCAACTAGTGGTCAAGTGGGGACGACCCAGCCCATTGTGGGTGGTGCCATCCCTGGGCTGGTGGTCTTGGGTTCTATAAGAAAGCAAGCTGAGCAAGCCAAGGGAAGTAAGCCAGTAAGTAACATCCCTCCATGGCTTCTGCATCAGCTACTGCTTCCTGTCCTGCTTGAGTTCCAGTCCTGACTTCCTTTAGTCTTGAACAGCAACGTGGAAGTGAGCTGAATAAACCCTTTCCTCCCTTTACTTCTTGGTCACGGTGTTTGTGCAGGAATAGAAACCCTAAGACAGTAGCTTAGAGCGCAAGCTTCTAAAGTCAAGAAGAGGAAAAAGCCTTTTCAGAGTCACCACAGAGTTGTGATGAGCCACTTGGCTGCTCTGAGTCACAAATGTCTTACATATTGGCAGATAAGGAAGAGCCCCGACTGCCTGTCCCTAGTTCATGGGAGGGAGTGAAAAGCAGACATAAACGTAAGGACCAGCAAAAGGAGAACACCTTCACATTCCTATAAGGTACTAGTCTAAAGATTACTTTTGTAAACAAGGTATCTTATGTTGGAAAAAAGTGGAGCCCAAATAATATAATACCAGTAAAAGCTAGCTCTTTATAAATTGCAAAGTATGCATGTAAGACAACATGGCTTTTAGTTTTTCCTGTAAAAACCACCTGGCAATGCTCAAAAAAATCACAAACCATCCTGGTGGGTGGGGGGAAACCTTTGGGAACTCATAATGCACTGAAGAGGAACAGGTAATTTTATTTTCATGATAATGATCCTGCCTTCTGGCTTCCTCAGCTTCAATTTCTTTATGAGGAAATAAAACCGCATCATTCAGGATCACAGAACTTAGCTATGCAAAGCGTCTCAACCGATTATGCCTTTTTATCATCAGCATAGCCAATGGCAATGGTGGGCAAACCTCAAAGTCCATTCTTCAGGACTGGGAATGACTTGCCTTAGATGTTTTGGCCAAATGAAAGGAAGTTAAGACTTGAAACTGGGGTCCTGAAAGTACATGTCTCTCCCCACATCACAAAATTTGAAACAATTTTCAATCTTTGGGGGTTAAAAAGCAGGGAACAGAGAGTGTGGCCAGCGGGGCTCAGTGGGTAAACGTGCTTGCTTGCCATCAAGTTCCTGAGCTCCATCCTCAGAACCTTTGGACCTCATGGAACCTACATAGGGAAAGAAGCAAAACCGACTGTAAAGGCTTGGTCTCTCTCTCTCTCTCTCTCTCTCTCTCTCTCTCTCTCTCTCTCTCTCTCTCTCCCCCTCCCTCTTTCCCTCCCTCCATCCCTCCCTCTATCCCTCCCTTCTTCCCTCCCTCTGCCCCTCCCTCTGCCCCTCCCTCCCTTCTTGTATACCCACAGGATGACTTACAACAGCCATGGGAAACTTCTAAAGCTGAGCTATAAAAAGGGGTTGGGTTCGGCCACATTCTCTGAGTTGCTCTGCTCAACTGAGCTGGCTGAGGGAAACCAACCACCATGATTCAAGAACACTCAACAGCATTTCCAGAAAGGTCCGAATGGCTGGAAACAGATACCCTACTTAAACAACACTGGGTGATGGAGCCTTTCAGTACACAGGTCTTGCAGTCCCAGGGAAAAGGCCTTGGGTGACCACAGTCTCTGCCAGTGCCTACAGTATATTTCAAAAGAAGCTCTGAGCTAGGGCAGCCCCTGTAAATCTCTCCGGAGTTCCTAACATGCAAGAATTGTGAGGCATAACAAATGTTTATTGCTGTTTAAGTCAGTTTTGAGGTACTTTGCAATGAAGCAATAAAAAACTAATGTAATTTCTATGCTGATGCTTTGAGGAGTAGGTACATTATCCTCCTGAAATTGGGGGTGTCTTTTCCTAAAACCTAGTCATAAATCTACTCTCCAAGCCATTTCTTAAATTCTCTCTTAAGGAGAATTAATCAAAAGAGAGAAGTGACTTGCTTTTGCTTTTCTGTTGGCTTCCCCAGCTGCCCGGAAGTTGTTCGTCTTGTCCTCAAGTGATTTCTTCATGCTTACTGCAGCCTATGGCCTGAGATGAGGTTAGGTGGGTAGCTCAGTGTCACGTGCTCTCTTCATCTGACCTACTCTTTGACCTAGATCTTCAAACTAGAGGTGAGACACCTACACTTGGAAGATTTGCATTTAGAAATGATGGCCGTGTTTGTCTATTTAATCCAGGTTCCATGTTTCTTTCTTCTTTAAATCCTTTCCCAATCCTCCTTTACGATTTAGCATCATTTTTACTGAGAAACCAAAACCATAAAAGCTAGAGGTTAACTATAAACACATCCGTCCTGCAATGTTTTATAAATTAAAGACACCCATCTTTTCAAACAAATTATGAAACAGCAAGTCTCCCCTCCCCACAATGGTTCACTTAGGTGACATTTATTGAAAGAAGGAAATAAGGAATAGAGTCCTGAATTCAAAGTTCTATTCAAAAGAAGGAAGCAAAATAGTGTCCAATCAGGGAATTGCTCCTCATTCTGTCTGCATTTGGGTTCTTTGAAATGAAAGAAAGAAAAAAAGAATAGACAAACATACAGGACACAAGATGCTTTAGGATACCCAAGGTTAACAGAGAACACTCCCTCCTTCACAGTTCTGGTGAAAGGATAGCAATTTAGTGTGCACCCATCCTATCTAGTGCAGATCAAAGGAAGAACCTGGTAATCAGGAAATAATCAGAAAAGAGAAGAGAAGGAACAGACAATGTTACCAATATAGACAGCTGTTCTACAGGATCCACAGGGCATGGCTCATATAACCCATCTTCTCCTACACTTTAAATCAGTTATAGATCATTTTCTAAAGTACTGTTCTGTAAATAGTCATTAGACTATAGTGCTTAGTATTAAAAGAAAGAAATCTGATTTGTTAGGCTTTTGTAATTGCTTGTTTGTTTGTTTGTGACAGGGTCTCTTTTTTTGTATGGAACTCGATGTCCTGGAACTCGCTATGTAGACCAGCTGAACTTTCAGTAATCCTCTTACCTCTGCTTCCCAAGTACTGGTACCAGAAGTGTGCTCCACCACATCTACCCACAAAACAAGGAAATATGTACATCTTCTGTACAGACAAGTTATTTTTCCCTGAATGCTTTTGATCCATATTTGTTCAAAACTAACAAAAGGGCTTGTAATCAAAGAAGACCAACTGTATTGTCTCTCTAAAGGTAGGTTAGTTTCTCACTTAACCCTCCTTATTGCAGAGCACTGAGACATCCTTTGATGAAAGACTAGGTGGAAAGCCCTTTCTGGTGATCTGATAAGTGAGCCAACTACTTCCCCTCTTGAGCCCATGTCTCTCCACGTAAAGCAAGTAAGACACCTTCAGTATAACCAGAGATGGTGTCAAATAATAAGCATCCCCCAGTGTCACACAGAGAAAGAGATGAAAGGATCTCTGGTCTCTTCCAAGCTTTCTAGAGAGGGTGATTTACTGAGGAGTTTTGACTAAATACAGAATCCGGTTCCTACATCCGAGATGTTGCACGAAAGTCAAATTCCTTGCAAGATTCCAGGAAACAGATACTGTTGCTCCGTGGAGCGTGCCTTGAGTAGTGTGGATATAAATGACTTAGGGATTACTGTGCTAACAGTCAGGGTGCTCTCCACAGCAAGAACACACAAGAGGTGGAGCCAAAATACCAACCCCACGATTCACCTCCCATCCGCTGACACCTAAGTATTTCTTCAAAGGAGAAGTAATGTGCCTGGAGTAGAGTCAGGACTGCCATTCTAGATTCACCGACGGTTGTCTAACAGCCTGGGGAATTCTTGAGCGACATTTCAGACTACAAAATAGTCTCAACATCAAAGGGTTCTGGGAAATAATTTCAGCAGAGCCGTTATATATGCTCGGTGCTGCTTCCAGCTCTAGCTCAGGCTGAGGACTTTCCAGAGCACCCATGTAACTTCTGCCAGGCAAGAGAGATTCAAAGATGAAAATTGAGGCTTAATTTAGAATGATGATGGAAACCGATTAACCAAGAGATGGGCAATGAACCTCCTCGGTCCCATGTGAGGGAAATACAGGGCTGAGGTCACACATTCATTAGGATTAATTAAGCACTACTCAGCCAGGCATCCCAGGGAACTAATTTACTCCCAAGATTAAACAGATCCAGAATTTGAGCCTTGGGTTTTAATTCCAGTGCATCTACATACATGATAGACTTTCACCTGGTCCAGTAAAGCCAAGAAGAATCTGCCATGACTGTTTTATACTTACAGTATAAAAGACACGAGCACTTTGACTTTTCATGTTAGTGGGTTTTGAAAATATTAGCAGAGACAAATTCTGAGCAAGAACAGCCCTCACATTTTGATTATTTGACGTCAAATTCTTTAGAAAGTATACACCGTGGATATGTGAATCGGTGGAAATGCACTAGTAACTAGTGGTGGGAGTTTGAGACCCTGTGACGTACACATAATCACAGCTAGTTTGAAACAGCAGTAGTAATAGCTATGAGTAATAACAACTATGATTAAGTCCCAGGCACTGTGCAGAGTGCTGTAAAAGCGTTACCACAGTAATGTCTCCAGGAGTCCTATGGAGAATGCATCTGTCACTCCTATTTCGCCAAGATCTATGCTCATCTTTTAAAGAAATTATAAAATAGAAAGACTTACTTTTCCATGTTTCAATAAGCAAGGCAACACTAAAAGCAAATCTGTTTTTTATGTCAATTGAATTTATCTGATAAAAGCAAGAGATAGAGTGAGCATCACTAAAAGCAAAAATGTGTGAAAGACTATGAAAAGGACTAAAGTGGAAGCTTGCATCTTCTGTGTCCCTATGGCCTGGAGTTCTTAGTTATACAATCCTTTACTCAATAAGCATCTGCCAACAGGGTTGACAAGAGGAAATCAATGCCCAGGACCCACACAATAGAAAGGATCAACTCTTGCAAGTTGACCTCTGACTTTCCATATAATGGCCATGGCATGTGCATCCCCACCATGTACACATAACCAAATATAATAAATTATACTTTGAATAAAAGCATTCAATAAAATGAGCAGCATGCTAGAAAGTTGCGTGAGTTTTGTTTATTTGTTTGTTTGTTAAGCGCAGTCCTAGGGCATGATTCCGGTGAATCCATAACAGGCAAATACTTTATCACTGAGCTTCAGTCAGCTTTCTACCAACTCTAATGTGACCATAGTTCCCACATAGTGGCCTTCTTGTTCCCAGTTATTGCCATCTCCATTTGGGAAATGTGGTGATCTAATAAAAATCTACACTGGACTTCATCGCAAAGCCTGGTTCTATACCCAGGTCACAAATGTGCCTTGGAAAGTTGAAGGAAAGTTACTGAAACCAATCCAAAAACTATAACCTCATTGTTTCTAAAATGAATTCCTGCTGTTTTTTAGGACAAAATACAGAATCTAGAAAGTGCTTTGAGAACCTGGAAGAACAGTCTATAGCGGGCAGAACATGGGGGTTTAAAACAAAATACTGTGGACCTAAATCTGAAGCAAGGGTGAATCAGAATGAAAAACAAGCTGCACACGGACATTGGATACTGAGTGTAGACCATTCCATCAGGAAGAATTCATTCTCATGATTAAATTCATTCCCAGGGATGTAGAAAGCTTTCTTTCTGTTCCTTGTTGGTTAGCTTTCCATAGAGTTCTTTTTTGGCAAACCTCAGAGCCACAGTATCCCCTTCTCTGCTTGTGAGCCAGCTAGCCAACTGACTTCTCTGACCTGCATCTTTACAGGGAAATAGGGCTAAGCCACTTCTTCTCAAGGCTGCTGAAATGAGCAGACAAAATACCACTTAGCAAAACTACTTAACTGGGTGGTACAAATTATAAACACAATTCTGTAATCACTCTGATATTTAGAGAAGATTTTAGCTCCTTTGATACTTAGTCCCTGGTTTGCTTCCTGAAGGAATTGTTGAGGGTAAATGAGTCTACAGAAAGAGACCCTTGTTTTCTATGGGATAATTTTCCCTTGCCTTATTTTCTACTAGCAACATGCAGTTTTGAATCCTGGTAATAATGTAATAAATTGGCTTACTTCTTCATATTCAACCACACTTTCTCTTTAAGACACACCTGATATAAAGAGATAAAACACACACATATACAGAGAGGTGGGGGGTGATCTGGTTAAAAACCAGATTATAGATCTTAGAGCTGCCTTCAGCTTTCTGGAGCAAGTACACATTCCCGTACACCCATAGAAGACATGCATTCTCAGCCGGTTGAGAAACTGTGGCCTGTTTCCAATTAAAGCCATCTCCATCAGCTTCATGGACACCTATAACATCTGGAAAAAGAGGGTTAGTTGGGGCCATTGGCCAATAATCACAGAATCAAAACTCTATGAACAGAGATAGAAACAAGACTCTTAGACCAGCCTGGTGGTGCATACCTGGAAGGATAGCACTCAGGAGTCCTGTGTCTGGTTATCAGAATTTCAAGCCCAGCCTGGAACACATAGGAAGGCATAAGAAGACCCTCTTTCCAGAAGAGAGTAAATAATGAACTGAAGCCTTGAACTACAAGGGCAGAATCTGTTCAAATCTGTGAGCCACATGAAATCTCCAAAACCTTCCAACATTGATCTTGTCTCCTGAGAAGATATGCAGATATGCTGACCAGAAAGAGAGAGAGAGAGAGAGAGAGAGAGAGAGAGAGAGAGAGAGAGAGAGAACAACAACAAAAACTAAACAGAAAGCTTCCTTTTATGATGGTTTTATTCCTTTCACAGATACAATTATTTCCCCCTATCTTATTCCTTTTTCTTCATTTTGACACTTTGTTCCTTCTATTCCTTTTAATTCTTATTCCTTGGAGGAAAAGAAACAGCATTGTGTGAATAACTTAAGAAAGTGAAGTTTGCTATTTTGGAAGACACCAGCAGCATGGGTTTCAAATCCCAAACCCATCACTAAGACCTTTGTTAAGAGTCTGTCCACCTCTCATCATCATCTTCTGATATAAATTTTGATTTAAAATTATTTTTAAATAAAGCAGTCATTTTCTTGCTGAAGAAACACTAGAGTGTCTTGACCATGTTCTTATTATTATTACACAGTATAGAATTTTGTGTCTTATACAGGGCAGTCATTAACTGCATAACTTCCCCTTGGAGAATCTCCAAAGGGAAATGTAAAACTTGAAAATTATCACACATTAAAAAAAAATCTCATGTTGTCTATTTCATTAATGGCCATGTTGAAACATAGGACCCAACCCAGAGTATAAGGTATGTGGACATACTTAGTCATTACTGGAGAAAATGGAAATGAAGCATTAACTTAGAAAACCTAGAAGGCAATAAATGATTGGTTTCTTCTGAGTTGTTGAATGAAGACATTTTTATCCCCACTAGAAATCCCTCCCCTATATTCCTCAATATGGGAGAGAATGAGAAGAATAGATGTTTTGTTATGTATTTGAATATGAGCATTTCCATATGAAATTGTGGATACTAGTTAATGACAGGTAAGGTCCTACTTTGTGAGATCCTTTATATGAGAGTACAAAGTACAAGGCACAGAATTGATTTTCTGTTTGTTTTCTGTTAGTTAATCTAAGGTAGTTTTACATTTTAATGATATGTATCATATCTTTGTATGTGACCAAATGATTATATCGAGTCTTACTTTACACTGTATAGCTAAAGCTTGGATGAACTTGCTATATCCTGGAAAGACTCATGTGTCAAAGTCTTTGTCACCAGGTTGGTACTATTGGAAGGTAAGACCTAGTATAGGTCTTTAGGTTGTTATTGAAGATGTGACCCTAAAGACTATAAAAGCCTATAGCCCTCCTTGTTCTCTCTTTTTAAAAATATCCTTCTGATTATGAGATAAGCAGTTTTTATTCAATACACACACACACACACACACACACACACAAACAAGGATATACATACAAAGTAGCACACATATTGTAAGCACACATATTCATATACAAACACATATATACTTAAAGTGGAAACTTCTGGCTTCTTTGGGAAGTCAATTATGTCAGATGAATTTTGCTGGGGCACACAGGTAAAAGGACGTTTTGCTAAAGCATACACAAGTGAAAGAATATATTACCATAGCAAACACATGAAAGGCTGCATGATGTTTAGAAAGAATATAAATATGACCCCACTGACAGTGGGAGCTTGAACATTGGTTGGATTTACCCCACCCCACTATTCTTTATTGACAATGCACATGGATAGGTTCAACTTACACTGCATTGCTGAGCTTCATCTGTGGTAACTTCATCGTGAGAAACTCGCCAAAGAACTTCTCATGAGATCACTGCAGCTTCTTGCTGCTCCTGTGGACTCTGGCTGATTGGTGAACCTTGCAGTTTCTTCTGGATTGAACTTTCCTTGCTGATTTCTGTGTAGTATCTGCCAAGTGGACTGAACTCCAGCTACTCATTCATGTTTCATGTATGCAATGGACTGGACTAAGAACAATGAATGTTGGAATCACCGCAAAGAACTATTTCTAAACAGGTCTACACCCACTTTATCCTAATAACCTTTATTTTCCATTACCTCTGGTGGGTCCTGGACTAGAGGGCAGGTTCAACCCTTATTAAAGTAGATTGTGAAATATGCCTACACATACAAACAGACAGACACACACACACACACACACACACACACACACACACACACACAGAGTTTACCACAGTCTGAAAGTGATATGATTCATCAAACATGAAATTAATCCTCAAAAGTTATGAGTTGAAATAAGGATTTTTCTTATAACTCAATTATATATTTTGTTTTAATGATGGGATACTTATTAACATGAAAGATTAGAGAGAGAGAGAGAGAGAGAGAGAGAGAGAGATGATAGAGTTGTTAGAGAGCCCTGCTACTAAGGTTTCAGTCTACCATATCCAGATAGCTCTCTGAGCTTGGCACAAAATGGAGAGCTCCCTTTCTTAGCAGGGTATCTCTTTCTCTGCCTAACCTTACTTAAAGAGTCTCTTTGAGCACAAATGCCTGATCTTATCTGAAGAATGACCCTGTGTAGCGCTCTCTGCAAAAGCTGCATGACTCAGCACACAACTCCTGCATTAGCTTTCAGCCCACGTTACAATTAGGTGCTGTGTTATGACCCTTCAGCCCTTTGCACCTATACAATAAAATAGAGATGTTTCACTGAAGCGGACTTCAGAAGTCCTTCTGTCATACTCATGGCTGTCTGAACCCTGCTCACCACTTCTGCTCCCTCTTCCTTCATGAGCTGGTGGTCAATGACCCCCGAGGAGAAGGAAGACAAGCAGATTGATTAGTAGATGATAAGAGAAAGAAAGAAAGAAAGAGAGAAAGAAAGAAAGAAAGAAAGAAAGAAAGAAAGGAAGGAAGGAAGGAAGGAAGGAAGGAAGAAAGGAAGGAAGAAAGAAAGAAAGAGTCTTAGTTAGGACTTTACTAATATATTCAGACACTGTGGCCAAGGAAACTCTTATAAGGACAACATTTAATTGGGGATAACTTACTGGTTCAGAGGTTTAGTCCATCATCAAGTCAGGAACATGGCAGCATCCAGGAAGGCATGGTGCAGGAGGAGCTGAGAGTTCTACATCTTCATCTGAAGACAGCTAGGAGAAGACTGGTTTCCAAGCAGCTAGGAAGAGTGTCTTAAAGCCCATGCCAGTAATGACACACTTCCTCTTAGGCCACACCTACTCCAACAGGGATACCACTACAAATCGTGTCACTTCCTGGGTCAGGCATGTACAAACCATTACAGACAGATTGGTAGATATGTGATTGTTATAAAAATAAGTAGATAGATAGATGGATAGATAGATAGATAGATAGATAGATAGATAGATAGATAGATAGATAGATAGAGATAGGATAGAAAGAATAAAGAAAGAGAAAAATGAAGAAATTAGTAAAATATAAATTTTCAAAGTAATAGGGGCTGAGGATAAGGCTCAATGGCTAAAATACTTGTCAAGGAAAGATTGGGACTTGAGTTCAGATCCTCAGAACCTATGTAAAGCAAGTTGCCATATTGTACATCTGTAATCCTAATGTTCCTATAGAAAAATATGAGACAGAGACAGAAAAAATCTCTGGGAGAGATTGAAGCTTGAAGGTCAGCTGACCTGGTGTACATAGTGGCAATGAGATTCTCTGCCAGATAACATAGGATCAACATCCAAGGACGTCCTCTGAGCATGTCCATGAGAAAACACACACACACACACACACACACACACAATTTAAGGAGGAAAACGCAAGGAAAGCAGCTGGCCTGCACTCTGAACTTTGCCCTGAGGAGGGGCAGAAGCCTCCTATTGTCAGGAGCATTCATCCATTTGACTCTTCTCCCTCCAAAGAGAGGGCTGCCCATGGCAGTGTTAGCTACTTCCAACCTCACCTCAAGGTTGCTGCAGGATCATCATCTCATCAAAGAAAGCTCTGCAGAAGTGGAAAGGGGCTATCAATTCCTAAGAGATGGATACCATAGCTGATATACAATGTCCAACACAGTTACACCTGAAATCCAAACCAGACCTCTTAAAGGTAGAAAACAACAACAAAGGAATTTGCTAAGAATAGATGTCATGGCCCCATTCCTTTCCTTTCACCTCATAATTTGGGCAACTTCTACAGAGATTTTATCGTATGTTTCGAAATTAAAACCTCATTTGATCATGCAGTTCAAGTTCTAGGTACTTGTCTAATAAAAATTCTGGCAAATGCACAAAACTTTACATATATTTGTATGCATATAATAAATAACATGTAGTGGCAGTAATCGAAGTATTATTCAGAGGGGCAAATAACTAGGAGAGCAAAAGGCTCAGCCAATATGAGGCTGACGTGAGAAGCAATGGCATATCGATGGAACAATGCAATTGACTGTATTGTGCACACACCCGTGTGGAATCATCACTAATAAGTAAGAGTAGACTGAAACAACTGAAAACAAGAGGAGCCAGTTGGCCATAAAGATCCGTACATAAATGTCCAGTCATGAACGGCTAACTACATGGCAGTTAAAAAGACTAAGCCCTCTCTACAGGCACAGCTCTGCTTATGCATTTAAACTGGATTTCACATCATCATTAGGAAGTTCGAGTTGAAAGTTTACCCACCCCATCCTCAAGGACCCTGGTTAAATTCTTTTGCATCTGGTAGCAAACAAAAGCAGTCTAAGAAGTGCATCGAAGGATGCCTTCAACATATTGGGTTTACTATGCAGATGTTTGTAGAGGAGAGATCCCTCCTTGTTCTGATCCTCAGTTTGTTTTAGCTGTTCCATCAGCTGATTGAATTATAAAGCCAGAATCTTGCACAGGAATGACCATACCTCACAGAGTTAAACTAATTCCATGACAGAAATCACTTCGTCAAGGAAAGGGATAAATCATGCTCAGCAGAGCTTTCCCTCCTCCTTGGTACCTTTCCTCTGAGCTCTATCATTCGAACAAAATTGTACCAGCTGGACAAAAAATCATTTGGAAGCTGGGAGCCTTTCCTGTGAAAACCAAGATTCTGAATAACTATGTCCAGACTCATCTGAAATGAGCTTGCTGAAGGCACAAATTTTTCACCAATCCGAGCAAGCCACATAAAACTCCTAAGTCTCAAAGGGGACTAAACCAGAATCTGAGCCGTAGAATCATGACGAGCTTATACTGAAAAAAATCAGTTGTTATCCTGGATTTGACCCTCCCAGGAGGTTAAGGTAACCTGTGGTTTTCCATGCAGCTGTGCTGACTTGGCTTCAATGTCTGTGTAGGCATCTCAGAGCAGTACTAAGTGGATCTCTATCCATTGAAAGCAGACTTTCCCAATGGTTTATGAAGGACTTTCAGCAAACATGTGGTAAATGCACTTCCCTCTCTACTTTTCCACACGGGGAAATTAGTATTTGGCTTCACCATCACATAAAACAAAGCACATGGTAAGGCTCATCCATCACAGTGACGAGGACCACAGGAAATTTTCAAAACACTACTCATCTCTCATCCCAGAGGCTGAACAGGATAATAAACATACTGATTTCTTAGTAATACCTGGGCAATGAGGTTCGAGAGTTCAGGACCGGGGTTGGGGAACTGAATGACTGAATGAGTATGTCCAAGTTCAATGTTTATTTTCATATATATATACATAGTGTGTGTATAAATGTATTCATATAAGGCATTATTTCCACTCCCTTCCCCCCAGATTCACTTCCATCTTCCTACCCACCCAACTTTTATCTTCTTCTTAAAAAAATTCATTGAGTACAGTTGTGCTGTCCTTATATTCTTGGAAATGTGGCCTTCCACTAGAATGTGGTCAACCTACCAGGACCTCTTTCTCCCCTCCCAGCAACTATCAACTGCCCAAAAGTCCATAAGTAGCAGTGGGATTTTACACCTACTTCTTCTGTTCATACTAGTGCCAGGCATGGGTTGAAACTTGTGTAGCTTCTCTGATATCCAATGAGAAAGTGATGGATTAGTTCCATTATGTCTGTGCTACCAGTGCGCATGTCTATTAGACTGGTCATTATTGTACTCCCAGAGTTCAGAGATGGGAAGTTCAGTGATAACCTTTCTCTTCTGATAACTTGTGTAGCACTTTCCAACACAATAAAATTATCCAGTAGAAGGGAAGTGTGCATGTTAGGGCAAGATTGATTTCTTCATGTTCTATGACTCAAATATTTTGCTTTCAGCAAGAGGGTTTTACAATAGGGTCTTACCATGAAAATCTAGAGGAGAACAAAGAGCAATCAATAGCCCATAGCCCATAATGTTTCAAAATCTACAGTATCTTACCTGGCAACAACTCCAAAGAGACCATCCATTCCTGATACAGACTCTTTAGTTGTTAACTTATATTATCTAGTAGTGACATTGTTGCTCCTCATAGGGTAAGTGTACATAAATTCTTTTTTATATATATATTTTTATATATATAAATTCTTTATATATATATTATATAATATACATTATATTATATAATATTATATATATTATATATAATATAATATATATTCTTTATATATATATTAGGAAGCTTCTACAATAATGGGTTTCTGTATGACTTTTTCCTCAATGTCTTTAGTGTTAGTTATCCATCCCCATGTTCATTCCCCTACTCTGCCATCCCAACCTCACACCATTTTGCCTCTTCTTGGTCCATTATTATCCATTATTCCACTGCATTCTATCTCCCCTCCCTTGATACAAGCATGTGTGTGTTTCCTATAGACTGGTGGGTGTAAAGCTGTCTATTGCAGCATAAGTAACCTGCTATGGACACAACCACTGAAGAAAACTTTCTTTTCCCTGGCAGCTATCAATAGTCTGTATCCTCTCAACTAAAGCCTTGTGCCCCCTGCCCCACCATCCGTGCTAAAAAATTGATTGCACTGATCTTGTACAGCTCTTATTATCAACCAAGATCCTGAGAGCATCTGTTTGTCATGTCCAGAAGACACTGTTTTACAGCTGACCTCTGGCTCTTACAACTTTACCGCCCCCTCTACCATGAGGCTTGGGGAAGGGTAACATAAATATCCCATTCGGAATGAACACTCCACAGTCACTTACTTGCCATACTTACTTGCTCATTTGGGGTTCTCTGTGTTAAGTTCCACTGCAAAGGGGGCTTTTGTGGCGAGCAGTGAGAACTCGGTTAATCAATGCATACAAGGATAAGTATTTAGAAGGTCATTAGTGGTGATAGTAGCACATGATAGCAGTGTGTTCTCCACTAGGCTCTATGGAATCTTTATCTGTGGGTTCATGGCCAGGTTTATAGTACCAGGCCTGATCCCTCCTTTTGAGCAGGTTTTAAGTCCAATCAGACAGCTATTGGTTACTCTACAAGACATCTGGGTCACAACTGCACAATATGCTTGTCTCTTATCAGGTGAATCATTACAGGAGTTTGCAAGAGTCCCAGATGAGTAAGATTGTTGTTACCTTTTCTCTCTCATAAACCTACCTAGTATGTTGAGGCCCCGTGAATGATTGCCTTCATCAAAAGGTTTCTAGTCTACTACCAAGCTTGATTTCTCCAAGTCCTGTGACCAAAGCATGTGGTGTCATCAGCAGTAGTATCTTACTCCCAAGTTCTGGTGGAAAGTTTGCAATGGAAATAACCTGTATTGTTTGGGGGATCTCTTGGATCCTTTTTGACCAAAAATGCTAAGGGGGATAGCCTACATAGAGAACTTGTCTTTGTGTCTAATAGTTCACAGTTTTTAAGAAGAGCATTGTTCCCCTGTATGAAGTAATTCCAATTAAACTGGTTTTATTATTTCTTTTCATTTTATGTGTATAAACGTTTTGCTTGCTTGTATATAGTGTACCACATGTATGCCTGGTGTCTGCAGATCCTCTCAAACTAGAGTTACAGATTATGGTGAGCAGTCATGTCGGTGCTGGTAAATAAAATGTATCCCCTGCAAGAGAAGCAAGAGCTCTGGATTGATGACTCATCTTTCCACTTTCAACTTATTTTTTTTTCTTTTTTTCGGGGGCTGGGGACCGAACCCAGGGCCTTGCGTTTGCTAGGCAAGCGCTCTACCACTGAGCTAAATCTCCAACCTCACTTTCAACTTATAAAAGACGTTTCCATAGGATTTTTCCAAATGCACTTGATATTATTAATGCATCTTTCCACCCACACCCTCTGTTTCATCTTCCTATTTCCCTCCACACCATTTTCCCATTCCCTCCTTCATTCCATGTGTCTTGTTCTATCCCTTTCCTTGAGCTCTTTCTTTCTGATCTTTAGTGATCCCTTCTTTCCTGGCTTCTACCGATACTCCAAGTTATGACACAGATCTAATGACTTGAAGAGATGTGTGCTGATCATTGACGTTTTGTTGCTTTGTGCTTAGTGAAGCATGAAAACTTCAACTGGGTCCCCAGAACACATAAAATAAAATAAAGGGTACCTGCTACTCTAAGGTTAGAGAATCAGAGACAGAAGGAGGTTTGGGGACTTTCTGGTCAGCCAATGCTTCAAGTATCAGGGTCAGTAAGATGCCCTGTGTGAAAACATAAATCGGTGGGCTGGAGAGATGGTTGTGCCGTTCAGTAGGCTTGCTGATCTTGCAGAACAGAGATCTCTAGTTCCCAACACCCACATCAGGTAGCTCACACAAAATAAAATAAATATTTACAATAAATAAGGTGGTGAGTGATTAAAGAAGACATTTGGCCACCTGACACTGTCCTCTTATCTCCACATGCATGTACATATACATGTGTGTACACATATAGAACACATAAAATTGAGAACCCTGAATTCCCTTACATATCTATGAATTATTTTAGATATATTATCCATTTACTGAACTCCCATTTGGCACCTACTATGTGTTTAAAGGGCTTCTTAGGTATTTTTTACTTCGATTCTGTAGGTAGATAGGAAACTAAGTCTTGTAAGGTTAAGCATTCCCTATATAACTACTGATAATAGAAAGAAGAAACAGAATTCCACTTATCTGATACTTAGACTGTTAAGACAAGGTTTATTGTAAGGCTTTCTACATTAGAGATAAACAATTGAATCATTGATTATTCCCAAGATGACATACATTCTCCTGTGAGGCCAGATGCAGCAAAGACAAAGAGTTCTTTGAGAACAGGGGAGTTTGTGCAGACTGAAAGAGTGAAAAATACTGTCATGGGTCCTCATTCCGGCCACACAGCCACTCACTCCTCCGTGAAGCACTATGCATTTCTGTACTCAGGGAGTTGCATAATCTGCTTCCCTGAAGTTAGGGTGGCATGTATTGGCTTGTTTCCTCCTCTGCCCTCCACTGGGAACTTCAAACTTTATTTCTGGAGAAAAAGATTGTGGTTCTCACTAAATCATCTCTCAGCATTTCTTAATCATTCTTAATTAGTCTTCAAAATCTCTCAAGTGTAGTGTACAACACACACACACACACACACACACACACACACACACACACGATTTGCCCACAGACTCTGCTGATTTCCAAGTGCGATCCCATTTCCTCTCATAAGGTATGAGAGGTCCTTCTTCCCACACCCTCATCAGAATTCTGTTTTCTTGATGATAACCATCCTGGCTGAAATGGAATAGAATCTGAATGAAGTTTCGATTTGCATTCCCTTGCTAGCTAGAACTATTAATTTTTCAAGTATGTATTAGTACATGCAAAAATGGATAAAATTTGAAAGATTATATTATGCAAAATAAGCCAGACTCAAAAAGACAATCACCAGGTTTTTCTCTTCTGTGTGAAAGAAAGAAAAAGAAAGAGAAGTAGTGGCTCACTGTAAAGAAGAGAGGGATGTGGGGGCAGAGGAGGGCAATGGAGAGTAATAGAGGGGAGTAGAAGATCAGATACAGAATGTGCATATGTGGAATTGTCACAATGAAACCCACTAATGTATTGATGTGAAGTTAAGAAAACCCACAGAGCAATTAACATGCCTTAGTTTTTAAAAAAACAACACTGCAGCAACCTGGATTGCACATATGATGGGCAATTTTACTAACCAACAATTACAGAGTAATACACAATATTTCAAGGTTCAATTCCCAAGTCAAGGCTTCAACCTCTCCCTCAATATCTGATACGTTCTGCTATAGAAAGTGCTCCTGTTTTTTTATTCTGATCATCAGAACGATGCTTTGGTTACATCCTATAGACAGCACAGTAGTTTGTCAGACACCTTAACGTGGCCCATTAAATACATCTTTCCATTAAGTTTAGAGAGAGGAAAGAAGAAAAAAAGGGAGGGAAAGTGGGAAAGAGAGAGAGGGAGGTAGGGAGGAAGGGAAAGGAAATAGAAGAGATTTCTCTTTTAACAGGAAGAAGTATTTCTGAGGCAGGAAGCTAGCTTGGCAAAGTGCTGCCCTACGATCATGAGGACTTGGGTTTCATCTCCAGAACCTCAGAAAAGGCCCAGCCCAGAAGCATGGATTTGTTACGCTAGCACTGGGTAGACAGGGACAGGATGGGACTCTCTGGCCAGCCTAACCTACTTGGCAAGTTCCAAGCTAGTGAGATACTCGTTCCTAAGAAAAAGACAGTGTTTTACATTGCTTGGGGGCATCAAATATGTTCCTAAACTAATACAAGGTATTACAGTTGCCCTTGATTGTCTCCTGAAACCCTACTTCTTAAGACACAATACAAACACTTTGGGCAAAGGACTTGGATGAATTGAGCTGGAACTGACCTAGACTTCTCCTCCATGAGGACTAGATTTCACAGTATCCAAAATTGCTCTGCAAGGTACCAAGGCAGAAAGGCAATCAAAAGTCCTATAGGCACAGCAAACATGGTGAGCATGGTAGAATATGCCCAGTGGGACAGTAATGCACTTATATATGTCTAGTAGGACTTAAGGCTCACTCCATAGGAGGGAATTAATCCCTGGCTGTACACCTAGCTGAATACCCACTGCTGGTAAGGCCATGAACCCTAGAGAACTTATTGTTGTCACTTTCTTAAACATGCACAATCTAGATGTCTTCTAAATATTTATACTTCCACTAAGATAACTGTTGTTCTCACCTCTCTTCAAGAAGACTTTTTTTCCCAGTGGACCATTACAAAATTCAAACTGGTCATAATGCAGAAGGAAATTGTCCATGAGGTGCCCAACCCTAGTGGCTACATCTGCACTACAACTCTACACATAAGGCTTGGGGAACATTGCAGGAGAGGGATAGAAAGATTGGACGAGCCAAAGGACTGGGATGTCTGCTGTGAGATAGGATGCTGTGTATTACGGAAGCTGCACCCCCCCTCCAAAAAAACAATTCTCAACATGATTGCCTAAACAAGACCTGGCATGCCACCATGGATGCAGGAAATATCACAAAGCCATACTCCTAAATGAAGAGTTACAGGTAATTAATGATGAGAGGGAAGATTATTCTTTTCCAACCCTCTGATAGGTTATCCAATCCTAATTAGTCAGCCCTGAACACATGCAGGCATCACGAGCTGGACTTGGCAAAATATGCGCAGGTGCATACGTATATATGTAGCACTATTTAAAGAAGAGCTTATGAATTTGAGATGGAGTAGGCAGGTCACACAGAAGGAGTTGGATTGGTTAGAAATCATGTAAATGCAGTATTTATGTATAAAATTCTTTAAATTAAAAAAAAAGTGAAACTGTTGAATAAATAAAGCCAGAGGTAAGGAAATGAAATCCTCTTTCTCAGTTGCTTCTCCATGGACAGAAAAGTTTCTTGCATCGCCTGTGTTTTCAGGATGCCAGCCAGGAGACGAAATACCAGAAGAGAATAAAATGCTGTCTTTATTTGAGATGCAGTGTGAATAGATTTTTTTCAATTGGAACTTTTAATTTACTTCTGATTGGTGTGTTTTATTTTTCTATATATGAGTATTTGCCTGAATATATGTGCATCACTATGTGCCTCATGCCCAATGGAGTTCAGGAGGTAGCTTTGTATCACCTCAAACTAGAGTTTCATACGGTTGCAAACTACCATGTAGGCGCTGGGAACCAAACCTGGATCCTCCACAAGAACAGTAAGTGTTATTGTTAACTGCTGAACCATGTCTCTGGTCTCTAAATTTTATTTTACATTTATTATTTATTTTGTGTTGGAACAGGCATCATAGCAAGCACATAGAGGCCAGAGGATAACTTGGGGGATTCAGCTCTCTCTCTCTCCCTCTCCATTATCATGCGGGTTCTGGGGATTGAATTCAGATCATCAAACTTGATGGCAAACACCCTTACTTTACTCACTGACCCATTTCACCATCCCCCAAATTGGGATCTTCTAATGGCCCAGATACAGCGAAATTGATTGAGCATGGAGACAGGGCTAAAATGAGAAACTTCACTTCATATATTCTTTAAAAGAGCAGGCTAGGATTAGAAGATGACAGCGAGACTAATCACAGAGTGACGGGCGGTTATCAATGCCATATCAAAGGTCTGCTAATAGGATCTTGGAATGAAAATTGAGCTTTAAGGTGGTTTAGCTGAAGACCCTAAGAACCTCTTCTGGGAAGACTCTAATCCCCACAGGATTGAAGAGAGTGACCGCTCTGCATAAAACATGACTCACAATTTATGGCAAAGAACTCAGCCAGCCCCTGAGAGGTCAGCAAAGCTGTGATACCCCGGTAATTGATACACAGATTCTGTTTTCCAGATTACCTCACACCTAATTGAGCAAGCAGACCTGTGTCCCCCATGTAATCATGCTTATTACATACATTATCGCCATTTAGCAGTTATGACTTTACGGGCAACCTGGGATAGTTGAAAGCACTCTGAAACTTGACAGGCCCAAGACAGACCAGGAAAAAAAAATCCCTCCTTAAATTTAATCATCTTTAAAACAGTAGCAAAGAAACAGCACTTACTTCAAACTGTAGTTAAGCCAGCGCACAACAACACGGTATCCAGCATTCCATCAACATTCGTAAACAACATCATCATTGTTTGCATTTCCTGAAGCCCAATTTCTCTTTAGCCCAATTCAACTAATATTTTTCAAGTGCTCGTTGTGTGCACAATGTTAAATTCTTTAGTGAATATTTTCTTTTTCTCACAGTATTTCAGTGAAGGTGATATGATTACTCATATTTAGAAGTAGAATCAATAAAAAGAGAAGTAAGTGTCATAGGACATCATTCCCTTCAACTACTGACTGAAAACTTTAGGAGGCTTTCATTTGAGCTCAGACCTTACAGCGCCTTACATTGTTTACATGAAAGGAATTCACAACCCCTGGTCTGACAAAGTAGTCTGCCCAGAGAGCAAGACAGGATCTGTCACATTTGCCTGTGCCTGTGGTGCAAATCACAAGCAGTCAACTTTTGGAACTTTCCCCCACTTCACCATCAGTTCTCACTGGTCTTATTTTTTAAAAATAAATCTACATGTCTATCAAGTTGGCCACAGCTAAGGAGGTTAAGGCTGAGCCTTGCTGCCTTCTTTCCATTGTTGTTTGCATTCTTTTGCTCTCCCTTTTCTGGGTTTTTCTCAGGCCCTGTGGATGCAACCTAGGAGTCTTCTGAAAGACAGAGAGAAGCAAGTTGGAGGTAACAGGAAACCACATCCAAGAGCCAGGCTATAAAGCTGGGGACGACAAACAGCAGAAGGCAAAGCTGGGTGTGAGGAGTGGAATGAAGGAGAAATATCACTGGCAGCCACTAATGAGGAGAAATCAGAAGGCAGATAGGAGGAGCAGGCCCAAGCAGAGGAGAGGCAGAAATAGCCAAGTAAACAATGATCTAAAAAGTTGTCCAGGTAAAGGTAAGAGAGGCAGAAAGATTGGGCTCACCCTTCTGCCCAACTGCTTCTTGATGTGCACCTGTGAGGAGTTTATCAGCATTGTCTTGGCCTCAGTTTCCTTCCCTGTAAGCACAAGCAATGGATCTTCTGGAACAGTTAAATGATATGAGAATCTATCATGCAGTAACAACTCTGCTTCATTTTGGGGAAATCACATTTATTTTATTTTTAGCCTATTATTTGGAGCTCATGTATATTGGCTAGAATTGATCACCTTCCTTAGCACGAGGTGCGCTGTCCATCCCATCAGAACCTTCTTAAACTGACATCTTCTTTTCTTTCTGTGCTCTAAGCACCTTTACTTTGGGGGCTAGCACACATCTCTCATCTACACATATCTTTACTCAGTTACCATTGTATCTATGGAACATTCTTAGTGTGACTTAATAAGTGCACATCTTAGATTTTTACATTTGTTTTCTGAGACTAACATTATAAAATATCATAGACTAGGTGTAGTAAAGAACCTGTATTTGTTTTTCACAGTTCTGTAGACTGGAAGTCCAAGATGTAAGTACTCATAGGGTTGATCTCTAAGGCCTTTGTCCTTGATTTGCAGATGGACACCTCTCCTGCATCTTTGTGATCTTGCCTCTGTGTGCGCAACCCTGCGAACTCTCTGTATTTAATGATCCCTCCTTTTAAGACTACTTATCACATTATACTAAAGCCTAACATTTAAAAGTCTACTCTACCAGGTAAGATGGTGCACATCTTTAATCCCAACATTCAAGAGGCACAGGGAAGCATATCTCTATGAGTATGGGGCCAGCCTAATCAACAACGTGTGTTTCGGACGTACCAGAGCTACACAGTGAAACTCTGTCTCAAAAAAATAAGTCAGCTCTAAGATACTTATATTAAATAGCATCCTTTTTGAAGACCTTATCTTTAACATTATTATATTCTGAGCTACTAGGGTTAAAGCTCCAATATTTGTGTTATTGTAGAGAGCGGCGCGGTGAAACAAAGATGGCGCCGACATCCAGCCTTGTCTGGATATAAACGACTTACTGCGCATGTGCAGGCTTGTCCCCTTGCTAGGGCTCCCTCTAGTGGTGAACAGCAGTACTGCACATGTGCGGTTTATTCACCAGGTGTTAGTTGACCGTTAATATGCTAATGAGGTGATTCATTCTCCGCCAATCCCTGGAGGACAAGTAGTGGGGTGATCCAAGCCCCACCAATCCCTGAGAGATAATTAGCATACTGCTGTCTATATAAGCCGAGCGATTTTGCTGCTCGGGGTCCCTGTTCAGAAGAGCTGTAACACTGAGAAGAGCTGTAACACTGAGAAGAGCTGTAACACTAAGAAGAGCTGTAACACAGTAAAGGTTTGCTCGCAGAAGAATCCTGTTGCCGCGCGTCGTTCTTGCTGGCGGGACATTGGGCACGCGACATGTTATGATTTATTATTTGAGAATTTGATATATGTACATAATAAAATTTGACCCAACTCAGGCCCTATTCGCTCCATTCCAATTCCTCCCATATTACCCAACACTGTTCCCTTCCAATTCTATGTATTTGTTTCTTAAGCCCACTGAATCAAGTTAGTACTGCCCATATGTGCCTCAGTGGGGTCCTCTACTGGAGCATGGGCAGCATCTTAGGCCACATCCCTAAAGAAAGTTGACTCTCCCTTTCTACTCAGCAACCAGTTGCCAATAAATACTAAGCCATAGGTAGGACCTCATGACACACGTCTTCATCCATGCTAGGTTTTTTTTTAAGTTTATTAAGTCAGAAGCTCTGTAGCCTAGAATGAGTTCAAACTCATTATATAGCCAAAGAAGACTTTGAGCTTCTGATCCTCCTGCCTCTGCCTCTGCCTCCCAAGTTCTGGGAATATAGGCTTGCCCCCGCCATGCTCAGAGAGCTACAGTATATAAACAGAGAAATGATACAGTTCTTCTTTTTTAAAAAAAAACTTTAAAAAGTCTTCTTTAATAGTGGGTGATATTGTGGTCACAGTATCCAATGAACCACATACTATAGCTGTCTATCGTGGGCCCCAAAGGCATAACTTGCTCTATAGGACTTCTAAGATTTTAGCAAACATGATTTTGTCAAAGGCTTGATAATATCATGTTCGTTTGTGTTTTCTTTTGCTCAGTGTTGGCACATCGTCTACCATTGCATGAGAGAACCCCAACTAAGTTGCTATAGGCATGAAGTCCTCTCAGACATAAGGAGCTAATGACAAAGATTACTTTTGTGGATGAAGCCATTTTACACAACAAAGGCAGATAGCACACTGTCCATCAACTTTAGGGACACCACAGGAGATCATGTGAAAGTAGCAGAATTACCCCTTTTAGGCTAGACCAAAATCTAGTAGACAAGAGTTGTAAAGCAGTAAGTTTGGGGTGGTTTGTTGCCAGCAACTGATATGATGAAGCCATGGATTTCATCTTTGTTTATTCAATCTAACACTGTGTACTTGAGAAATTTCTATTTGTAGCTCCATTTCACTCCTTCTGGCTACTGGATGGCATTCTGTCATCTGCACATGTCGTATTTTACTTCTCCATTCTTCTAGGAATGAGCAGTTGGACTGCCTCCAGTTTTTTCCTCGGCAAACATACTCATGTACATATCTTTATCTGCCTGTGTGAGCGTTTCTTTGGAAACCCTACTCAGAAGTAAAATTGCAGGCTGTAGGCTACCCATACACTTAATTGCTTGTAATGTTGTTGAAATGGTCTTCAGAGTCATGGTAGCAATTTACACTCCTAGAATGAAGGCAGACTGGCCCTAAAGCTGTTATATAGTTCATATTGAAGCAGGACTCCTTCTCTTGTGGTTGTTAGCATTAGACAGTAGACAATGCCCGAAACAATGCAAGAGACGGTAGATAATGCCCATCTAGAACCGAAGGAGGTAGCCCAAAGACTAGGAAGAAGGCTCAGCTATTGAAATATTTGCTGTTCAAGCATGAGAACCTAAGTTCAACCCAGAAACCTTAAAGAATTAGTCACAGTGTCCAAACACTTGCAATCCCCTCACTGGAGAGGCAGACAGTGGGGTTCCTGGGACTCACTGGACATCCAGACTAGCATAGTTAGAAAGCCCAAGGACATGAGACCCTAAGATAATTTCTACTGAGATAAAATTGGTATTGTTATCTGGTACACACACACACACACACACACACACACACACACACACACACATCATCATCATCATCATCATCATCATCATCATCATCATCACATCAGCACTCACCAGAAAAAGGTAGTCCAGAAATCCAAATCTAGCTAGTGACAGGCACCTCTTAACACATGTGCTTTTATTTGACTTCTCTGCTATGTTGAGTGGGATTTACCTGCCTTCATTTTTGTGATTCATCTGTTAAAATTTATTAAATTCAATTTTCTGTTTTCTATTTGCAACTTGAAGTTTTAATTGTGCTCTTTTGACATTTTCATTTTTTCTGTCATGAGACATCTAAAAGAGTAATCACAATTTACTGATGATCTTTAATTGTGCTAAAAAACTGTACACATTATCATGGTGATTGAAAACATAAAAATACAGTTTTGATAGGATGAGGAAACAACTATGATATTCAGAGAAAAACTGTCAAGATATCCAATCTTATTACATGATGCATAAGCAGAACTGTGGTGAGCAGGGCATGTGCCCTGAGTCTATTGCCAATGGTAATTCCTTAGACTCCATCATCTGCCTGTGCAAAGCAAGAAGGGGGGCATTCGATCCCAAAGCATCTTTAAGACCAGGAGCATCAAGGTTGGGGTGCTACACTAAAACCTACCTATTGTCCTCCTCTTCTCAGGCGTGCCTCACCTAGTGAAACATGATTGTAAGTCCCTCTGTAAAGAACCCAGAAAGCACATTTATCCCTGAGCTAGGGGAAGCTAGTGATCAAAGGTAACCAGGTGAACATGGAGAATAAGCAGAAGCAGGAAGCAGACAGTTCTATTTTAAACTAATAAAATAAACATGATCGTTACAGTTACACAAATAAGAGGCAGGAATTTTCAGTGGTAGTAGGACAACAAAAGCAGCTTGTTTTAATAGATTTGAAAGAAACAATTAGAACTTCTGGATATAAAACAGAAAACAAAAGGATGTGAGAGCTCAGTGATTACTCTGGACAGTAAGTTTGACATAGCCAGAAAGAGATTAAAAAGAAAATGGCATTTCCCAGACAAGGCACAGCAGCACAAACACAGAGAAGCATAATCCAAATGACTGAAGGAGAAGAGAAAGGAAAGGAATCAAAGGCAGTGTGTAAGACAATAATGGTTGAGTGTTTAAGGGAATAATGGCTGAGATGCTTACTTAGACTTGGTGTATGAAAAATGACCCTCATAGGCCTAGAAAGTCCATTGGGATAAATGGGAAGAGTTCTGTGTGTGGAGGGGGGGTTTGACTGTGTGTGTGTGTGTGTGTGTGTGTGTGTGTGTGTGTGTGTGACTGTATTGCACTGTGTTCCCACATGCATATATCCATTCAAGTGGTGGAAATGAACCAAACAGAATAAAATGGCCAAACGGAAACAACAACAACAACAACAATAATAATAATAATAATAATAATAATAATAATAATAATAATAATAACA
Source organism: Rattus norvegicus (assembly GCF_021556685.1). Lineage (NCBI taxonomy): Eukaryota > Metazoa > Chordata > Mammalia > Rodentia > Muridae > Rattus > Rattus norvegicus. Next base: position 141,442,542 of record NC_141534.1, read on the forward strand.
GCAACAACAACCAAAAGACATGTAAAAAAAGGACCTAGATATAGATCACCTTCAGTGGGTAGAAGTAAACTGTGGATGGACTTCACTCAGCAGCAACAAGGAGAACCAAAATAGAAAACTATCGTTTTCAGAGAGCTGAAAGGAACTTCATAGTAGTCAAAGCTTCTATACCTAACAAGATTATCTGCCAAGAAGAATGAGAGACAAAATAAAAACTTTTCACACAAGCCACAGTTGAAATTCATGGTCAAATGATTCTCACTGACAAAAAGGCTAAAAGGTATATTTCAAATGAAGAAAAGGGTATCTCAGATTAAAAGGAGGGATTTACGAAAGAGTGGAGCAGGAAGAAAGCTATACACATAGTTAAGTGTAAACTAAACCGTATGCAACAATGTATAAGTATGAATACACATGCATACACAGAGAGAATTAAAGTGGCATGTACAGAATAAGGTGAGAGGAGAGCTGCAGTTCAAGTGCTCCAAGGTTTATCAGAATGAAAGTTCATTTTATTACATTTTGCTTTTCAGTGTTAGGTATGCATGCCTCCATCATTGTAATAACTACCAATATGTACAGAAAAAAACATAAAAACACATTCGCTGAGTTAAGAATTCTAGCATTGCTACATATATCAGCAAGAACTAAACAATTACGTAAATGGATAGCAGATGGTGTCAGCCAAGTTTCTCGTTATTGGAGGTGGAAATTCAAGCAAGAATGCTACAATGATCTATGTGGTAATAACTTAAAGCTGTAGACATTAATAAAAGCTTATGTCATTCTTAATTTAGGCATAACAGCCATACTTATGGATACAGGGGTGACAGTTAATAAACACATATGTATTTCTTTGCTCCTGTTAGCCAAGGGCACAACTTAAAGGCCAAATCTTGGTTTCTGAACCATTCCCCAGTCGAAAAAAAAAAGGAAAAGAAAAAAAAACAGAGCTCCTTGGAGACATTGATGACTTTATGGTTGAGGTAGAAAATATATAAAATGAATATGGACTATTCATTCAGTAAAAATAGAAAGGAGGAAAGTTTTTAATTTTTTATGCAATAATAAAACATTGTGTATGATTTGAGAGAAATAAATTCTATTTAAAGAAAGAATGGATAATAGGACCAAGAATAGCTTTCCCTTTATATTTTATAGTTTTCTGCTCTGGTAGAACTATACCAATCATCATTTAGCTGCAAATTCCTGAAAAAAATTCTAGACATGCTATATGCTACAGTTTTCCATAGGTGATCTGCTACTTCAAAATCATTTATGTAATCCCCAGTTTGGAAATAAGGTAACAAACAATGAAAATCAACGACTTTGAAGGAAACACAGTGACCCACAAAAAAGATGGAGAAAGGTCATTCTATCATTCTGCAGTTCCATTTAGGAGTTATTGAGCGTCTGGCCCCGTGCTTTCATTTGTGGTGTCAAATACCAGAGGGGAAATTACATGGGAAGTAAACAACAGCCTCAGCATTATTTCAGAGAAGCATTTCAAGGGACCACTCCCTGAGATGTGGATCCTCAGGGAATCACAATACAAGAGAACTGTCTGATTATCTGTGACCTTCTGCGAGTCACACAGGTCTCATTCAACCTTGGTGATCTCACCCAAAATAATGTTTTGGAAGGAATGATCCTCCTGGCATTAAAATCCTATGCCCAAGGGATATTTAATATACAGAACAGAAATTATGATAAAATCAATGGTGAAGATAATAGCATTGAATAATCTGTAACATTTTAATCTACAAAAATGCTTTTTAATTGATTTGCATTTCATCTCCAGCAAGTTCTATTTTAAGCAGGAGCATAAATGTCATTTTATCTATTATGGAAATGAGAACAATGAGATAACACTGACAAGAAGCAATGGGAAATTTTTGATCAACCTTTCAAATAATTCCGAAAGCCTAGACACTGGCATTTTGTAGCTGCGTGTTATTAACCATGTCCACTTTATTTTAAATTCCATCTACAAAATGACTAAGTTGAGCTCAACCTGATGATTTCTGTAATCATCTTATTTTATGACCAGAATAAATTCACCTGCTGGTAAGTAGAGGTGCTGGGACCGAAGTCGAATTCTCTTGATTATGGAATAGGCCTTTCCCTACTCAGTGGTCCCCTTGATCACCTCAGAAACCTTAGATGTGTGTGTGTGAATGACTTAGACATCACTCAATTAGATATTACCCACTGACCCACACACACACCAACCAACACATAAGTAACTGAATGCCAACTTACAATGGAAAATGATAACCGCCATTCCAGCACAGGCTCAGGGACCTGTGGAATGAAGAACACTGCACAGCCAGGAGGGATGACCCCTGCGCTCAGGAGCTCAACAGCAGCTGTGGTTGTCTGCACGTGACCTGCACAGGCCAAGCCAGACAATGATCAGGCAGAAATGGTTGAGGGGCTCATTAGGCCCCGCCTTTAACTGAGGAGCTATTTACTGACTGTTGATGGCCTCTGGGGAGGGGAGAGTCACATTTCTTTCTTTTTGCCCTTGAAAATAACTTTTTTCCTTTTATTGAACGTAGATTCTTTTCTCATACAAGGTAGCCAAATTATAGTTTCCCCTCCCTTACTCTTCCAAGTACCTCCCCACCTTTACTTTCCTCCAGATCTACTCCCTTCCTGTTTCTCACTTGAAATGAACAGGTTTCTAAGAACAACCAAACATAACGAAATAAAATATAGTAAGATGAAGTAAAAATTATCATATCAAAGTTGGACATGACAACCCAATGGGAGGAAAAGATCCCCAAGATGAGGCAAAAGAGTCAGAGACCCACTCATTCTCAAAGTGAGGACTCTCATAAAAATTCTAAGCTAAAAGCTATAATTTATACACAGAGTACTGCTGCAGACCCGTGTAGACTCTGTGTTTGCTGCTTCAGTCTCTGTGAACACCACTGTGCCTTGCTTAGTTGATTCAGGGGACAGTGAGCTCCTGGTGTCCTTCAGCCCCTCTAAATAATCTTTCCATCTCCTCTTCCTCAGGATTCTCTGATCTCTGAGTTAGGGGAAGAGTTGATATGGGCAGCTGCCCTTTAGAATCTCTCTCCAAGTAATTTCTGACTATGGAGAATAGGCCTTAGGTAAAATAAGACACGGGTTGGCATCTCACACAAGTTCTGTATCACCATTGCCCTACTATATTTTGCAGGCAGAACAGATTATTGGTCAAAGGTTATTTGATTGGGTTGGGGTCCACATTTCTCTTTCAGTAGACTACAGATTACCTTCCTATCCCAAAGAGACTAGAAATTAGGTATAAAGGCCCCATGTAGGCACTAACTTGATAGCTCTGAGTTCACTGAATTATGTGGATGTTATCCTCGGTCATGGGGCCAATTGTCAGTTTGTGGAGAGCAATCCTTCAACTTAGCATCAGCCTGGGTTGTTTGGGGATTTCCACAGACCCACTTGGACAAGAGCTTAATTGAATGCAACCCACTCCTGCAACTAGAAGCCTTGCCTGGTGACAAAAGATGGCCAGTTGAGACTCCATATCTCCCATTGCAAGTAGTCATTACAATCATCTTCATACATTCCAGAAAGTTTCCACTTCACTAGGTTTCCACACCATCCCTCAAATGCCACCTAGTTCCAGCCATCTCTTCCAAAATCTCCCACTCCATCTCCCCCACCCCATACTTGATCCCCCTGCTCCCATACCCACTTACTTATAGTCTGCCCATTAAAACCTATTCTATTTCCCCCTCCGAGAGCAATCCATGTGTTGCCCTTAGGCCGTTCATCTTTATCATCTCTTAGTCCTTGGATTTTAGCTTGGCTCTTATTTACTTAATGGCTAATATCCACTTATAAACAAATATTTACCATATTTACCTGAGTAATACTCCATCATACTATATTTCCTTTATCTTTTGTCTATTGACATCTAGGTTGTTTCCAGTTTCTGGTTATTATGAGTAAAGTCACAGTGAGTATGGTTGAGCAAGTGTCTTTGAAGTAGGATGAAGCATTGTTTGCATATATGCTCAAGAGTGGTTTAGCTGGATCTTGAGGTAGATCAACTCCTAACTTTCTGAAGAACCACCCTATTGATTCCATAGTGGCTGTACAAGTTTGCACTCCCACCAGCAATAGAAAAGTGTTCCCCTTATTTCACATCCTTACCAGCACAAACTGTCACTAGTTTTATTGACCTTAGCCATTCTTTATGCATTTTGGAATTAACCTTTTGTCAGATCAAAGTTGGTTAAAATCTTTTCCCATCCTGTAGAGTGTCATTTGTTCTGTTAACAGTGACCTTTGCATTACAGAAGCTTTTTGGTTTCATAGCATACCGTTCATTAATTGCAGATTTTAGTGTCTAAACTATGTGTTCTAAAACAGTTGTCCTAATGCCTTCGAGGCTATTCCCCACTTTCTCTTCTATCAGCTTCAGTGTATCTGGTTTGATGTTGCAGACTTTGATTCATGTGGACTTAAGTTCATGGTGATAAATACAAATCTATTTGCATTCTTCTACAAATAGCCATCCAGTTAGACAAGCACCATTTGTTGAAGATGCTGCCTATTTTTCAGTGTGTATTTCTGGCTTCTTTATCAAAAAATCAGGTATCCATTTGTGTATGGATGTATGTCTGGGTTTTCAACTTGTCATTAATGAACATGTCTGTATTTATGCCAATACCATACTGCTTTTATATTTAGCTCTGTAGTACAGCTTGAAATCAGGAAAGGTGAGATCTCCAACAGTTCTCTCATTATTCAGGATTGTTCTATCTGCCCTGGGATTTTGCTTTTCCACATACAGTTGAGAAATTTTCTTTCAAGGACTGAAAAATTCTTTTCATAGGAATTGCATTGACTTTAGATCATTTTTGGTAGGGTGGACCTACCAGTCCATGAGATGAAAAATCTTCTGATATCTTCTTCAATTTCTTCAGAAAGTTTTGTCATATAAGTCTTTCACTTGCTGGTTTACAGTTATAACAAAATAATTTACATTATTTGAGGCTATTGTGAAGGGTATTGTTTCCATGATTTCTTTCTTAGGCCATTTGTCATTTGAATATAGGAGAGCTACTGATTTTTGTGAGCTAATTTTGTATCCAGCTACTTTGCTGAAAATGTTTATCAGGTATTGGAGTTCCCTGGTAGAAATCTGAAAGTCACTTATGTGTAAGTGCACACAGAAGTATGATACCACCTACAAATAATTTGATCCTCTGACCCTTTCATCCTCCTTCCTTTTCCAATTTGTATCCCTTAGATCTCCTTTAATTGTCTTGTTACTCTATCTATGACTTCAAGTACTATGTTAAATAAATATTTAGAGAGTGGGCAACCTTGTTTTGTTCCTGATTTTAATGGAATTGCTTTGAGTTTCTTTCCATTTAATTTGATGTTGGCTAATGGCTTGCTGTAAACTGCCTTTATTATGCTGAGGCATGTCCCTTGTATCCCTAATCTCTCCAGGACTTTTATTATGAAGGGGTGTTGGATTTTGTCAAAGGCCTTTACTGCATCTAATGAGATAATCTTGTGAAGATTTTTTTTCCATTTGTTTATATGGCAGATGACATTTACTGATTTTTGTATGTTATGCCATCCATAATCTCTGGAATGAAATCTACATGATCATGATGAATGATCATTTGATGTGTTCTTGAATTCAGTTTACAAGTATTTTATTGAGTATTTTTGCATCTATGTTCTTCTTATAAGGGCAATTGGTCTATAGTTCTCTTTTTTTTGTTGAGTCTTTATATGGTTTGGGTATCACGGTAACTGTGGCCTCACAAAGTAAACTGAGTAATGTTCTTTCAGCTTCGTTATCTAGAATAATTTGAGGAGTATTGGTATTAATTCATCTTTGAAAGTCTGATAGAAATCTTCATCAAGGTCATCTGACCCTGGGCTTTTTATGGTTGGGAGACTTTTAATGACTGCTTCTATTTTCTTAGGCATTATTGGTCTATTTTAAACTGTTTACCTGATCTTGATTTAACTTTGGTAAATGGTAGATATTGTGAAAGTTATTCATTTCTTTTATATTTTCCAATTTGGTGGAGTATAGATTTTTAAAGTATGTTCTTACAAGTCTCTGTTGTTATGACCCCTTTCATTTTTGATTTTGTTAATTTGGATATTCTCTCTCTACCTTTTCATTAGTATGGATAAGGGCTTCTCTATCTTGTTGATTTTCTCAAAGAACCAGCTCTTAATTTTCACGGATTCTTTGTATTGTTCTCTGTTTCTATTTTATTGATTCCAGCCCTCAGTTTGATTATTTCTTTTCATATATTCATCTTGGGTGTGCTTACTTCTTTTTGTTCTAGAGATTTCATGTGTGCTATTAAATTGCTGGTATAAGACCTCTGCAAAATTGTTTAAGTAAGCACTTGGCTATGAACTTTCCTCTTATCACAATTTTCATTGTGTCCCTTAAGTTTCAGTATGCTGTGTTTTCATTTTCATGGAAGTCTAGAATGTCTTTAAATTCTTTATTTATGTCTGAGGGGGTCAGGATTCTTTAAGGGATTGGTTAATTGTGTTCTAGGACATGACCCCACACCCATGCATATACAGGCTATGCTAATGGATCTAGATGAACTTCAAAAAAAAACAAAAGACAAAGTTGGGAGGCAGTCATGGGAGGGGGTCTGAGAGAAGTTAGGGAGAAGAGTCAAAGGATAAATATGACAAAATGTGCTATACATGTACCAAATTTTCTGAGAATAATTAAGACTATTTCATGACAAGAACAAAACAACCCCCCCCCAAAAAAAAACCACTGTATGATCTATAAAAGGTCTTCCTAGCCAGCATAGCCACTTCCTCCCAGGGTTTCATAATAGTGATTCAGTAAAAAGCAGGTAGCACTTCTGGTGACCACGTGACAGTCAGCAGCAGTTCCCACTATGTATTATCGAAAATTAACTTCAGGCTGGATCCCTCAGAGGATGCTGTTGCTGCAGATCCAGGGACCACTGGGATGTTACTGCTGTGAAAGATCCAGGGTTTTGAGTACAGGCTGAATTAATCATTGGCAGAATTTCCCAAAAGAACAAAATCAGAACCCAATCCTTACTGGAGCTGCTCTCTGGCACAATCCTGAGGAAGTTTGCCCTTTTAGATCTATCACCCAAATTTTCTTATTTCTCCCTATCATTTTATCATTACCTCTAAGTAGGCTATCACAAAAAGTTATTGGAAACTTTTAAAATCATTTTTCTGACAGTGGAACAGTCCGTATTATTGTTATTTTTTTAGGAAATTAGTTTATGTCATTCTTAAACTTCCTCCAAATCCTAGGACATTATACCACATTTATGTGATGTGATATTATTTGACATATTTATTTTAAATATATTTCTCCTACCCTACTTCATTAATCCAAGCTCCACCACTTATTATCTCTTGACCTTAAACAATTTTTCAAACTCTTTGGGAAAATATACACACTCACTTTTCTCATGTGATAGTTTAGAGGATTGAAAAGGTATTAACACATATGCATACAAACACACACACACACACACACACACACACACACACACACATGCATTCATGCTCACCGACAAAAAGAGAGACAGGGTTCCAATGTCTGCAAGTGTTTACTACTATTGCAAGTTGCTTAGGGAAAAGATCAATGTAACTAGATATTTTTTCAGTGAATGGTTGTCTGAGAAAAGAATTGATTTCTCTAACTAATTAAATTCAATTAATAATAGAAGCTAACAGCTTATAGATAACATATCTACAACAACATACTTCCTACAAAATGAAGTGGCTTAGAGCTAAAGAAATGGCTCCATGGTTATGACAACTGCCTACTCTTCCAGAGGACCAAGGTTCTATGCCCAGCACCTCCATGTAAATCACAGCTATCTGTGGCCAGTCCCAGGGAATCTGAAGATACCATGCATGCACATAGCATGCAGTCACACATGAAAACAAAGCAATGAAATACATAAAATTAATTGGTTATTTAAAAATAAATTCACTTAACTTACCAGAAATAATGAAATCAATGTTTTGTTCAGAAATGGTTTATAACTATATGGACATGTTTCTTGCTTTTATGCCCATTTTCGTCTTCAGAACCTATGGCTTTCTTCCAAGGCCTTCTTACCATGTCTTATCCCTCAATCTAGAGCGATGTGATGTGATGTAAGCCCTGTTAGTTAGGCCACTATCTACTGCCAGTCACCCACAGTGCAGGCATAGAAATCTCGAACCTTGATCTAAGAAAGCCAGCATTTGAATGCTTACTGTGAAATTGGGATTTTGTGGCATGTTTCTAGTCCTATCAGCTATGGCATGGATTGCACACAAAGTCAATCTTTACATATAAATAGAATAAGAAAAGAGCTAGCATGTTGAAAGAATCATAGATAAAAGAAATAGAGGCATCCCTGAGAGATAAGTTCTTGACATTAAGGGTCCTAAGACCTAGTCATACGTGTGTTCTTGAATTCTTTGATACACATCAGAAACATAAACTAGCACATAATATAAAGTTTACTAGTGTTACTTTGTTTCTCTTGTACCTAAGTGAGTCTAAGCAATAACATATCCAATGAAGTTAAATGGTTAACTGCTAAAGAGTCACCTTTCATTTGGTGCAACTGCAGCTTACTCAGAACCCTCTAATGAAAGTTCATGTTTACAAATGGCAAGTGAAAGCTATAGACAACTTTTATGCTGTTTATTTAAAATATAATCATAAAAATGTTCAGTTCTCAATATGAAAAAAATGTGAAATTGCCAGAGGTCAAAGTCTGAATCATAAAACCTACAATTAGTATGAAGAAGAGTTTACAAAGGGACAAGTTATCCCAGGCATAGCCAAGCTCACTAACCATATCAACTCTGAGAGCCTAGTTTCGATGTAAGAAAACAATGTATCAGCCTTTGATGATTACTACAGATTTCAACCAACAACTTCAATGAGAAAGAAAAGTGGGGAGGAGAGTTAGCCCAGCGGTCTCTAATCTCTGCTAATCTGAAGGCTGAAATAAGAGAATGGAAAGTCCAAGGCCTTTTGAGTTACAGAGTGACTCGAGGTGAACTTGGGCAATTTACATAGACCCTATCAAAATGAAAAAAATTAAAGATAGCTGGAACTCAGAGAACTATGACAGCATGCAGAAGACCTGTGCAAGATCAAACCGGACGAAATACCAGCACGGCGAAGGGGAGGTGGACACTAAGTACAACCCCTAACCAAGAAGCTATCTGTAATTGATGCCTTCTGAGAAAGAAAGCATCAGCTTTCTTCAGTGGAATGTCACTGGTTATATTAACCACAACCCAAGGCAGGCTGCATGCTTAGGAATAGTTGCCTAAAACAAAATGAAGCCCATGTATGTTTCAATTTGGTTTGTGGGTTGGTTTTATTTGTCTGCCTTGGGTTTGACTTGGTTTGGGTTTGCCTCTGTTTGGGTTTGGTTTTTTGTCTTTTGTTTTTTTGTTTTTGTTTTTTAAGAGAGAATGAATATTAGGTTGGGTGGGTAGGGACATGGGAAAACAGGAAGAGTAAGGAAGGGGAAACAATATGACCAAAATATATTGAACCAAAAATGTTAAAAACAACAACAACAAAAGATAAAAAGATAAAAGATACAAGCGGGGCATGTAACTTAGCGGTAGAGTTGCTTGCCTAATAAGCATTTACTCTCCAAAGTATCCATCTCTCAAAGGGCAGCCAAGGGAAGGTCTGGACCAATAGTTCAGTTAGTAAAGCATTTGTCATATAAATATGAATATGTTCAATCCCCAGAACCTACCCTAAAAGGGCAGTTATGATGGCAAACACTTGTAATCCCAGTGCTACAGATTAATAAATAATTATTAATAATAGTACAGATAAATAAATTAACTAATAGGTGAATTCCTGGTGCTTCATGGCCTGCCACACTCACCTACTTGTCAAGTTCCAGGCTAATGAGAAAACGTCAAAAAAACAAAACAAAACAAAACAAAACCCAAGGTGGATACCATCTAAGAAACAATACTTGAAGTTCTCTTGTTCACACACACACACACCCACACACACACACACCCACACACACACACCCACCCACACACACACACACACACACACACACACACACACACTCTATACACATACATAAACACATAAACAGAAAAAGGCAAAGATTTTTTGAATTTCCTTCAGCAGTCTTAAGAACCATTCCCACTCTCTTTATGTAGCAAGCAGAAGATGGGGCTCTAGCTGTGGATAAGGATAAGGAAGTGCCAAGGCCTGCAAGGCAATGCAGCTCCCTATATGGGCCCAAAGTTCAATGGCTGCTTTTTGCATTGCCTAGAGCACTGTTAGATGATGCCTGAACACACTCTTCTAGAACCAGTGAATCATAGTCTGCACTTAATGGTTTCTGTCTTATCTCCAAAGAAAATTTACCAAAAACAATCAGGAAGGCTAGCCATGCAGATCATAGTTATATTGAGCTGGCTGGTGGTGATATGGCTTTGGATTTCAGTGTGCAAAGAGAAGACAAGGCAGCCTGCCTGCCTCAATGGGTGCTCTCTGCCTCACTGTCTCACCTGACTGAACGCCTGAGTTCTACAGCAGCCTGCAGGAGATAAAGCTGAAGAGCACGCTGAAGTGCAAAGCCTTCGCCTCACCGTCGTGTCCTCCTAGGTCGTTCGTGGCTGTCAGCCTCATGCCTGAGAAAGACTGTTCAGGCCATAGCGGCCTCTCAGCTTCCGTGATGGTAAGCACTGTTGCTCATTTCTGCCCCCTTTGTTGGATCACTGCCTCCACAAGTCTGACTGTAATCGATTTCTTTTAATTGCCCTCTGTAAAGGTGTGAAAATATAGAGTGTCCTACAGAGTAAGAAAAGAACGAGTCTGTGCAAAGCCAGGGGGATTCTGAAATGTTGGTTATGGGAGTTTCCCCTTTAATACAAAGACACACCAAGAGGCATACTTGCTGATTTCAATCAATTCAGAGATAATTTACTCACCGTGTAACTATCTTGGCGTATCTGACGAAGTGGAGAGAATAGAAGCAGTTTGTCAACTAACTTGCAGATGAGTAAGGGACTACAAACTACCTTTGCACATTCACCTATCCTGTCAGAGGTCTCGTAGGGCTGGAGCTGGAGCTCAGGGCTTCAGCACTCAGTTCACATATGGAAGTCTCTATGGTCAATCTCACAATCCCCAAGGTTGGTGCAGGGCCAATTGCTTTCTGATTAAGGCAGTGAACTGCCTCTCTCCATCCTCCCTGACAGTGGGCCCAGAGAGATGGTTATGTGGTTAAGTGTTTAGTGCCAATACCAGGGAATCCAATACCCTCTTTCAGACCTCCTTGGGTTCCTGTGCCAACGTGATGCATGTGAACTTATGCAGGAGCACACACCCGTACACATAAAACAGGATAAATACTTAAATTATAAGAATGAGCCAAGTCAGTATTAGCATCCATCTGAAAGACGGGCACTTTCTTGCTCCATCATTCCATTTCTCAATAAAACTGTGGTATAGAAGGAAGCGGTGGCTGATCCTGTCTGGAAGGGATGAGGAAAGGTTGCTTAGAGAAGATAAATGCAGGTCAACCTTACAAAGTAATCATGTGGAGGGAATAGGAATATGAGTAAAGGCAGGCGACCACGGGAGTCATGTGAGTCCAGAGGAGCTGAGGGGGCAGGAGCAGACATGGAGAGAGGCTGGCCCAGGTCGGACATACTAAGAATCAAGTAAGAAACTCCTGGGAAGCATATTCTAAATTGTAACACGAATGTGCCCTTGTTAATTACTGCTTCTTGCCTCTTCTCCCCTAATCGACTTAAGTGGTACAGAAAATGCCAAGTCCCACCATCATAATCTTGCAATGTGATCATCGGAAGCCATTCAGAGCTGTAACCTGCTCTCCACAGATCTTCAATTTTCTCCTCTTGAAATCAAAGATAATCATCACACTTTGCAAAAGACTTTAAAGAAGTTAGAGAGAATTTAGCTTTTAAAATGTCTGACACACCATCTCTCTGCCCCTCTCTCTGCCTCACTCTCTTTGCCTCTCACTCTACCCCTCTCTCAACTCTCTGCCTCTCTCAGTACTTTCTCTGCCTCTCTCTGTCCACCCCTCTCTCTGCCCCTCTCTCCGCCCTTTTTCCTGTCCTCACACTCTCTGCACCTATCTCTGCCCCTCTCTCTCTGCCCCTCTCACTGTCCCCTCTTTCTCTGCTTTTCTCTCTCTCTCTCTCTCTCTCTCTCTCTCTCTCTCTCTCTCTCTCTCTCTCTCCTTTTCTTTGCCCCTCTCTCTGTTCCTCTCTCTCCATTTTGCTTCTTTGTACTTCTGGCCTCCAGGATACTGCACTTGGTTCCCACTCTCACTTCCCCACCTCCTAAAAAATCAAATAGAACATCTGGCACATTTCAGGTGGTTAATAAATGATAGCTATCAATGTGTTTTTATTGGGTATAATGCAACAATTATACGTGCTTCCAATGTAGCAATTCCTGATATACAGAGGGTATTAATAAGTGTGGTCACATCTCCCAGGGGTGAGGAGGGAAGTTTCTTGATTAGCATTATTTCAGAAGGGCTGAGAATACAACTAATGATTGTCTCATCTGAAATTCCATGCTTTGGAAAAAAATTTCAATATCTGCCTTAGGCACAATAACTCTATGGTATGAAAATATATTAGAACTGTACACACACACACACACACACACACACACACACACACACACACACACTAAGCAGCATTTATACTGAAAACTTCAAACTTAATAGGGGGAGAGATTAAGAACCCTGTTATTATCACTCAAGCATTTTCCACAACAGGGACTATGAAGGGACATTAGCAGGGATGTCTACATTAGCTACAATAGCTACAATCCATTGTAAAACTCTATATGCTACAACATTTGTTGTACCATCTCATTTAGTCCATGGTCACTGAGGTCTTAAAATAAAAAGAGCCCCATTTACACAATGCTCTCTGTCATAAACTACTTCAAGCACTTTACATAACTTCTTGATTCTCCTTTATTCTTAAAAAAATTATTACATTTATGTATATGGAATGGGGAAAGTGTGGTGTGTGTGTGTGTGTGTGTGTGTGTGTGTGTGTGTGTGTGTGTGTGTGTGTGTGTGTGTGTGTAGATCGAATAACAACTTTCAGGAGTTAGCTCTTTCTACCGTAAGGCTCTGGGGATTGAACTCAGGGTGTCAGGCTTGGTGGAAAGGGCCTTTACAGACTGAGCCATCTCACGGGTCCCAAATAGAAATTTGTTTCTACCCAGGGTCCTTTCACAAGTGCAACAAACATGAAAGCCCCTACACTACAGGAACCTGAGACTCTTTGAAGCTCAGACAATCCTATGAGGGCAGATGAGGGCTGAAACTGACAACTGTGAGGTGGCTGAGCCGAGAACTTGGGTCCCTGGGTCTGTGCAGTAAGGCATGAAGACACATTTCATGAGGACTCAGAAAGATGCCTGTCCTAGCTTGCTTTCTGCTGTTGTTGTAAAACATTGACCAAAATAACTTAAAGAAAAAAGAGGTTTATTTGGCTTGCAGGTTATATACAGCCCATGATCAAGGAAAGCCAAGGCAGGAATCTGAAACAGGAACTGAGGTAGAGACCATGGAGGAATGCTGGTTACAGGCTTGGTCTCTTAACTAATGTTCATACAACACAGGACCGCCTTCCCAAGGGTGGCACCATGCCCAATAGACAGGACCCTCCCACAGCAATTACGAATCAAGAGAATATGACCCTAGATATGCCCACGGGCCAATCTGATGGGGTCCTCCTCTCAAGTGATTTTAATATGTGATAAGTTGAACCAAACCAAACAAAACAATGATTGCCAAAAATATAGATAATTCTTTGAGATGTTCCAAACCAAATATCCCTATAAACCCAAGCCAATATACAGAATCAAATGTTATGTGATAGAGAAGTAAAACTCACAGGGACCCAAGCTTATGTGCAGAGCTCCTAGGCAAGAAGTCACGAACTCTTATTAGACACCCCTAAATATAAGTGCTTTCTCTCCCTACCTAAACTGAACTCCTAACTTAGTGTGAATCCTCTCCAGTCTAGTTATGGAACTAATCCCAACACACAGGCACTTGCCATGTGCCCCCCCTCTCAAAAAAGCAACAGTTACGTAGTGAGCCTATCCTCATAAGTAAATCTGCCCATGTGGCAGACCTCATCTGCCACAGACTGCCCTTGACTGCCTGAACCTTCAGTAAACCAGCTCTAAGCTCTCTTCATCTATGATTTAAATTTTAATAAATGGGCTTAAATGGCTCTATTAGATCCACTAAGCCATGGCTTTAGTTCTATGTCTCACTAAAACAATTTCAGACCACAAAGTCCGTTCAGTAGGGTTGGACCATGGTGCAGTGTGTCACTGACAGAGCAGATGGCTGTATTTCCTCCCCCAGGGCAGCAGTCACACTAATATAGCACACAGCACTTCATTGCTTTTCTAGAACAGTTGCTTGACTTTTCAGAGAAGAGAGGATTTATAGGAGCTTGAGAGGCCCCATGCCCCAAATCTTCCCTGTCATCACTCAGCAGGGGTCAGCGCTCTGAAACCAACAGGACACCAGCTCATATAGTGGCTATTCGGGCAGCAGGCTTCAAACCCTCCCCATGAAACAGTAAAACCTCATTGTGATCCCGTGAAGAGGCAAACTGTCTCACAACCACAAGGGACGAAGGGAAAAGAAGGCAGACGATGTTTTGATGTGAGAAGAAAATTTGAATATCAAAATCTAGAATGGTTTTACACTCTGAATGCAAAGGTATTTATGAAGCCAGAACTAATTGAGTCCCTAATGGGAACATCTAGGCACAACGAGTGAAATTCCATTATGCACTAGTGTACTGGAAAAAGAGGCTTTTAAAATCGCAGTGTACCTTTTTTATTTTATCAGTTGAGTAATATCATTTAGGAGTTTGAACATCAAAGAGCCACATTATCCATGATAGCTTTTGTAAAGGAAGGAAGTTAATAGCCAATGATTATATATGAGATGTCAAGGGATGTACCTGCAATGTTACAATTAGCCCTCACAACAAAATTACAAGGTGGATAACTCTATCTCCCTTTTCTTCCTCACATAATACAAAGGAAATTGCTAACAGATGACAACAATAAATCAAGTCCCAGGTCTTAACTCCTTCTCCAGCAATAGGATTGCACATCTCTAACCTGTTCATGAGAATCCCCCATCCTCCTTTGACTCTGAGATCAGCTCGCTGGCATGCTTGGGCTCCTAGGATGTTAACAGATGGGAAACCAACAGGGGTGTGGAATGTGCTTTTGCAGCATAACCTACAATCTTGCCCCTCTGGCTTCACCAGTCTGGTCTTCTGGTCACAAAAAGACTCATGAATTAGATCCACCCCCTCTGAAGTATAGCTAATCCTATCCATACCTATCCCCTACCCCCAGCCCAGATTCATCTAGTTTCATGCTGACCCATAGAAATGTGAGGTAAACTGATCCTCACAGTGTTTGGGGAGGTAACATTTTGTTTTTAAATTGACAACTAGCTAACAAGTTCACTGGACAGAATGCCATATTTCGTCTACAAATCCATTGTGTAATGATCAAATTATGGCAATTTGATCACACTGTAACTCAACATCAACAGCATACCAAGTCAAACATTTATCATGTCTTCGTGAAAGAATATTCAAAGCCCTCTCTTCTTCCTGTTTTAAAATTACAATACATAATTGCTGATCAGAGTCAACCTTCCCTACCACATAACAGAACTTCAGAACTTAGTCCTTCTACTTGGCCATGACTTTGTTCCCAGTGGGCAACCTCTCCCTTCGTGCCCACTCGCCATCCCTTACATCTTTGGTTTCTATTGCTAAGATAAAATGACCAAAGACAACTTCGGGAGCAAGGGGTTGGCTTACACTTCTCAATCATCATCCAAAACGAAGGGAAATCATTGCAGGCAATCAAGCAGCATGTGAACCTGGAGGCAGGAACTGATGTAGAGGCCATGGAGAAAGTTGTTTACTTGCTTGTACTCTGTGGCTTGCTCAGTCTGCTTTCTTAGAAAGTTCGTGGCCAGTGGTGGCACTGTTCCCAATGGGATTCCTCCCACACCAATCACTAATTAAGAAAATTCCCGGGCTGGGGATTTAGCTCAGTGGTAGAGCGCTTACTTAGGAAGCGCAAGGCCCTGGGTTCGGTCCCCAGCTCCGAAAAAAAGAACCAAAAAAAAAAAAAAAAAGAAAAGAAAATTCCCCACAGAGTTACCCACAGGGCAATCTTATAGAGCAGTAGCTCTCAACTTTCCAGATGCTGCAACCCTTTAATAGAGTTCCTCATGTTGTGGTGAGCCCTAACCATAAAATTATTTTCATTGACACTTCATAACTAGAATTTTGCTGCTGTTATGAATCACAATGTAAATATCTGAGTTTTTCCATGGTCTTACGTAAGCTCTGATAGTTGGAGAGACCCTTATAGGGAGTCAGTTGGCATCTGGTGAGTTTCAGAGGGATGTGGAAAGGCCCACCTAAGTGTATTTAATGTGTGGCAAATTGTAATTAACTAAAAAGAATATTGTACAAGTTAATCTTTGTCGTCCTTTTTCCCTCTTAACATCCTCCCTCTAAACTGTACTAGTCCCAACCCTAAAAATAATAAGGCTGTTAGACTAATGCAAGACAAGTTTTGCCATTAATATTTAAATTTGAATTCAATATGATTAGAATGAAATAGACTTTACAAAGTAGCATCTTCTATTAAACAAACAGAATAGAATCATTACCAGAGATCCCTGGCAGGAAGATGCTTGCAGTCCGTCTAAGCAATAAAATAGCCTTCTCTATTTTATATGCAATGGCTAAGTAAATATTTGCTTATTTTTGAATAAACAGGGAAAAAGCATAGGCGCCACACTAAACTATCATGTTAATCAGATCAACCTGGGTGGGAAGCACAGCTGAAGAGTTTAGAGATCCAGCTTCGCCCAGTCATAGTCCTTGTGTTGGTTTGAATGAAAATGATCCCCCTTAGGCGCATAGGGAGTGGCATTATTGGAGGTGTGGCCTTGTCGGAGTAGGTCTGGCTTCCTTGGAGGAAGTATACCACAGAGGATGGGCTTTGAAATTTCAGGAGCTCAAGCCAGGTCTGTCTAATAGCCCACTGTCTATTTTTGCTGCCCATAGATACAGATGTAAAACTATGACTTACCTCTCCAACACCATGTTTGCCTGCATGCTACCATGCTCCCCACCATGATGACATCAGACTAAACCTCTGAAACTGGAAGTGAGCCCCAACTATCCCTTGGTAAGAGTTGTTGTGGTTTGGCATCTATTCACAGCATGAAAAGCCTAACTGAGGCAGCCATCTTGAGTTGTGACTGTGAAAACTGCCCAGAGGTGACTGTGGAATCCCAGCTCTGCCTATTTCTTCAGTTCAAATCACTTTGCATTGTGCTTGCAAACAGTAGGACAGGGTGATTTTTCTAGAAAAGGGAAGGAAACATCAGCATTTACTTAACACATCTTTAGACGGCTTCACCTGTTAGCACCATCTTCAATCACATCTCAGCCATTCTGCATTTTAATACCTGTCTGCTACCTGTGATACTCCCGGGACCACATGAACTCAATGGTCTCCCATGACTGCCTGAGCCCTTGCCCATCTTTATTTTTTAACTCTCAAATCTTGGTTCATAGTCTCTATTAAAGCAAGTGATTCTTATTTTCTTCCATGACAGATCAAATCTCAAGCCCCCTCTGGTAAATGTTTTATTTGATACATGTATTTTTCAACTCCATTGGTTTCTGTTGTATAATGTATATTTTGTGTTAATATTCTTTATTTGATGTACCGTGGACATCCTACCTTCCTTAACCTCCAAAAGTCATACTTTTATAATAGATAGTCTTCTGTTGTCAAAATATGACATCTGAGCCCGGAAAGAGAGTCTGTTTGAAAAAGTACTCTCCTATGAGCACACGGGGATGAGTTCAATCCCCAGAACCCATATTAAAAACAAAACAGCAACCAAAAAATGGTTGTATGCACTGTGATCTTCTTGCTGTGAAGGTGAACACAGATGGATCTCTGAGGCTTACTGGTCAACCAGTCTTACTTGTCAAGCTTCAGGTCAATAAAGAAAGTTTGCCTCAAATAATAATAATAATAATAATAATAATAATAATAATAATAACAATGGTGAATAGCCCTTACAAACAACATCCATAGTTTGCCTATGACTTCAGCATGCATGTTTGCCTGTGCACACATTCAGACATATATACATACTCATATATATGGTAGCTGACCTGTCTCAGAAACATTTTTTACATCTCTATGACTTCCAACACATGGAGAAATATTTTCATGTGGATGTTTTTGTAGCATGTATTTATTTTCAGAAGGTAATAGTATCTCTAAATAGTGCTAGTTTGTAACACAAAAGTATACCTTTGATTTAGCTGGCCATTTGAAAGAGTTACTTGTATGTGGCTTCTTGGAATCAAGCAGACTGTATTTATAAAGCTAAAGACTCTACACAATGATTTACAGAAACAACATGTAATTTTCTAGCCATTAAATTTTATGGAAAAAACAGCTTATCTAAATTGCCAGGTAGAGAATCTTTCTTCGTGTACCTTCCAATTTCCTGAAGCAACTAAATCTTTTCAATGGTGAATTGTAACAGCTCTGGAAAACAGTGCATTTGTTTTTTTCCTGTTTGGTTGTTGTTCAGGTGCTGCTGGATTTAATATGAGTGTGACACATCTGATGTTGTTCCCCAGAGAGGTATAGTTGGATGTGCCATGGTCACCTAGCAGGGGGACTCATAGGGCTTGCTTTCCTTTCTCTACCTCTCCCAGAAGTTCAGCTCTGCTAGAAACCTCTAGCTGATACATTCCCTTCAACAGTCCCCCAAGGTAGAAGTGTGCTCAAACCTAATCCAGTTGGATTCCTGATGTTCATGTTGGAGATTTGTTTTGACCCCAGGAGGGATCTCCATTTCCCAATTGCAAGCGAACTAGTCGGCCAATAGTAGTAAGCTGTGTTATAATAAGTCTGTATGTCAGCAGCTTCTCTCCCGCCACATTTGAGAGGGTCTCTAGGTTTGAACATCTCACTCCTAATGAAATCACCTGCTTCAGGAAGAGATTAGGAGTACCTGCTTTATGGACAGCTTTGCAAATTCGGTAGGGCACGGCTCTGGAGGTGAAGTGAGGATGCTGCCAGCTTCTCTCTCTTCAAGAATGGATGCTCAGTGAGAAGGACACTATAGCGTATAGAATTGAGTCTTTGTGGCTTGCCTGCCGAAATGGAACCATGACTTACAAGCTGGAATATAAGGTGTAAAGGAGGCCCCTATATCCTCAACCCACCCTGGTCCATAGTGCAGGATAAGCAGAAAGGGGCCTCTGACTGAGTCTCTGCCTCAGCGGCAAGCAGATAGGAACAAGATGAGGACTGCTAGTATCTGCTCCTCTCAAAAGAAAAGCCTCTGAGAGACAGTAAAGAGTCAGGGACTCCTGGGTTCTTGGCTGCAGCTTTCAGACATGGGAATGAATTTGAGGAACAGTCATGCTGAAGAAGAGAGCCCACTTCACAGGAAAGGGACAAGCAGACACTACCCCTTTTCCTGTTTAACTCCCGTAGAGCAACCTTCCTAATGTTGTGACCCTTTAATACAGTTCCTCATATTGTGGTGACCCCCAACCATAAAATGGTTGTCATTGCAACTTTATAACTTTAATTTGTCTACTATTTTGAATTGTAACATAATTATCTATGTTGTTCCAATGGTCTTAGGTGACCTATTTGAAAGAGACATTCGACCCCCACAAAGGTCACAAAACCCAGGTTGATAACCACTGCCCTAGAGTCTCTCCAGTAAGTCTATACGCTTACTGTGGGCCATCAGGATCTTTTCCATTGGCCTCCAGGAGTACTTCCCCACTGGTGAGCAGTTCCCTAGAGTTCCATGCTAACACCGGAAGTTGTTATCAGTCACTAACCTTACATAAATAATGTCTGCAATCCATGATCATATACTCATGCTTCCTACCTGTTCATGTATAGGTGTAGAAACTGAGGACCAAAGTCATTAGTTCAAGGTTACCCCAGTAGTTAACAGCTGGTCTTAGACTCACATCAATGTATAAGTCAAACTTGTATCATTTTCCTTATGTCTCTCCTGGTCATCTGCTGCTCTATCCAATTTCTACAGGTGTCCTAATCGCCTTTCCAACTCCAAGCCTATTCTAACATTCACCATACCTCCCTTGTTGTGTGGTCACATGCCCTGAGATTTCCTGTGGAGTTTCTGCCACCTCTCACTCTGGAGCACTTTGGCAATTTAATGAGCCCAGTAATATTACCAGCCCACAGAAAACAGTGCTAGTCTTTACTATCATCAATAGAATAAAAGGAACTAAAGTTAACATAATTCTATGTATGAGAAAACTCTGTGCTTTTTCCTGGACAAAGCAATGTGATCATTATAAAGACTGCCCTTATCACTGGGGATTGTGAGCATGGCAGAAATGCTCCTGGTTCTCTAATGATGGGTACATGTCATTGCACATTAGTGAAAACCCATGGACTGTACAAAGCCAAGATCCACCCAAATACAAACTGTGAACTTGGGGTGACAAGATATGTCAATGTAGGTTCACCAATATGTCATTCTAGGGGACTGTCTCTGAGGGGTACGTGTGGGCCAATCCCTACGCCTTTCTCTCCATTTTTCTAAAGTTGCCTGCCCCAAAATTAAGTCTTAAAGCCAAGGCCTGTCTTCCTAATGACTTAGGAAAGATGCTTTAAATGTATCCAGGCTGGAATAGAAATGCCAATTAATGCTGTGTTGAAATGCATGACATTCCCATCAGCTAGTTTTCTCCTTCCTGTGACCAAATACCTGACAGCTTAAGGAATCAGGATTTACAGCTCGCAGTCTGAATGAGCTTGTTAAGGGGCTTGGGGCTCACTCACCTCTCCTAGATCAGGAAAAAACAGATAGCCGGGTGGACAGAAGCAGCTGGCTTACACACACACACACACACACACACACACACACACACACACCAAGGCCTAGCCACCAGTGTAGCACCCTCTCAGCTGCACCACACCTTATGAAGGTTTCACAGCCTTGCAAAACAGCACCCCCAGCTGGAGACCTAGTATTCAAATGTGTGATCCTGAGGCGGGGGTGGGGGGGTGGGGGTGGGGGTGATGTTTGCATGCAAAGCATGACACCTGCTACAATAGCTAATAGAGGGAGGAGTAATGCCAAGCCTTAGTGAGGAAATAAAGCTACTAGACTGCTGGTAAAATAACCATTGTTACAACTACTCTGGAAATATATTTTGTGATGCCTGTCAAACTTTAGCCTATGCTAATTCTGAATTCCAGCAGTTCCACTATGAGCTATAGACCCTACTGAGATGCGAGATGCACATTCAACAGGGCTATAAGAGTGTCCTTGGCAACAATACTGGAAGACTAAAGTTGAAAATGAATGGACTACTTTGCCCTACCGGAAGTTGCAGTAGTTTGCAGTGTTATTATTATTATTATTACTTATTCATTTTACTGCCCCATCCCTGTCACCCCTCCTTTTTCCATGTCCCCCTTCTTCACTGAACAGATGGGGCCCCCTTGGCTATCTCCAGCCTGCACATCAACTCTCCATGAGGCTAGGCACATCCTCTCACACTGACATCAGACAAAGCAATCAGCTAGAAGAATATGTCCCATGTACAAGCAACAGCTTTTGGGACAGCCCCTGCTCCAGTTGTTCGGGACCCACATGAAGACCAAGTTGCACATCTGCAGCATATGTGTGAAGAGGCGTAGGTCCAGCCCATGTATGTTCTTTGGTTAGCGGTTCAGTCTCTGAGAGCCCCAAGAGTCTAGGTTAGTTGACTCTGTTGGTCTTCCTATGGACTTCCTATCCCCTTAGAGGCTGCGGGATGTTTTTAAAAAGAGTTCTCAGGATCACTGCTATGGAAGAAAAGGAAACAGAATTGGGCAGAAAGGGGGATTGTTGGGCTAGAGTACAGTCACATGGTCTGTGACTATTCTCCAAGGAGTTCTGAGCCTGGGTGAGAGCACAGGATGGCTGTCCTGTTCACAGTGTCTACAGTGTTGGGTGCACCTGCGGCAACAGACATGTGGGACATGGAGCAGGGCGGCTCTCAGACAACAAAGCAAAGGAATTTGTCCGTCCATCTGAAGAGGGAATCTGGATGAGACAAAGCAACAGAATGACAAAACACAGTGGATTGATAAAGGTAAATTCACCCAAGGAAAGACTACAGAATAATGAAACCACAGACCCACACATGCAAATGAGGATACAGAACATATGGGAGAATTTCATACATGTAAGTTTCAAAAACAGGCATAACAGAGCTGAGGAGGACGGTAGCTTCTCTGGGAGGAGTGGGCAGGATCCTAGCAAGAGCAGCTGAGTGAACTCTGGGGATCCAGGGATGCAGAGTAACAAAATGTCAATGAAGTGCCCATGGGACTCGTGAACTTTTCTGAATGGATTTTTTTTCTCCAGTAAAACTTTTATTAAGCAGAAAAATAGAAGAAAAGGGATCATTTGAGTTGAGGGGACAGGAACAATAGAAATGGGGGTTAAAATAATAATAAACCTAAAAGCAATATAATTAATTAATAATTTGGATTTTGCAGTATAAAGGCAAGATTTTTCAGTTCTTTTTGTTGTCAGGTTGCTCTTGTTCTAGGCTGGAGTTGAAAGAAAAGAGTATAAAACAAGAAAAAAGTAAGAGTAGGCAGAGTGACCCTCAATCTCTCTCTCAAAAAAAAAAAAAAGCCTATAGCCTGAATGGGAAATGAAGCAGGTTCAGCCTTCCAGAAGGAATAAGAGAGGCTGATAAAGGGAATCTTCCCTCTGTCTGCTTATCTGCCCTACTTCAACAAGGAGAGCTCCCGCTGAAGAGATGTCCTATTTCTATAGCCAGAGGCCCCCACCATGTCCACTAAATGAAACACCACTTCAGAGCAGGTCCTGGCTTTCTTTAGAATAGTTCTATTCAGTCACAGCCCCTTTAATCTTACTTGACTAAAGATAACTCTGCTTTGTTGGACAAAATCACATCTGGAGTACAGCATCTTCCCAGAGAATGTGCCCAGATGGTAGAGGTATTTAAGGAAATACAGTTTTCCAAATTGGGAATTTGTAACCCCCTCTGATTTCATTTATATGACTTGCCAAGCCCCTCCCCTGCTGTGGCCTTTACAGGCTGTTCAAGTGGCAAGGGGGTTATATGATGTAGTCATAGTAACCCTAAAAGTCACTATGCTACACACATACACACATGCACCACACACATAAACCCCACACACACACACATCACACATCTCACACCAAATATACACACACCACATCGTACACACATATCCTACACAAACACACCACATCATACAGACACGTCACACACTCACACATCACACACACATACACATACATATTGCACAAACATATCACACACACACACATACACACACACACACACACACACACACACACACACACACACACAGGCACAAGCTTCACTCACCAGCAACAACTTCAATAATGACTTACATCCTTCAAGTAAGTTTAAAATAATAGACACAGAACTTGTGTGAACCCCCACATGTTGTGGTTTTTGTCACTATGTCTAACTAGTATTTACACCAAAGGTAGAAACCATAAATGGGTGGCAGGTCGTTTGCAGCTGAAAACTTCCTATGGATAGAGAACAAGGAGTTCATGCAATCCTCTGTGCTAAAACAAAAGCTCGAAATTGAACGTGACCTTAAAGATGTGCGCTCTCCTGATTGTTTTTACTTTCCTTGCAGTAATAATTATTCTTTAGAGAATGAGGTTGGTTTTTAAGCAAGTAATTAGTGCTTTCAGCACAGTAATTTCCTGAAATCCAAAGAGCTGTATTCTACAATCCGGGTCCCCATTATTTGACCAGAAGCTGAATTTCAATAAGAGGAGATAAGAATCCCCCTGAATGTGTGGTGAGGCCACACCTGACTTAGAATAGACTCCTCGGGAGACAGTTTTGAAGAAGCAAGCATGGTTGGATCCATGTTTGGGAACAGGAGACTGAGTCAGATCTGAAAATCACGTTTTAAGTCAAGAGGAGAACATATCCCATGTACAGGAAACAGCTTTTGGGAAAGCCCCCACTCCGGTTGTTCAGGACCCACATGAAGACCAAGCTGCACATCTGCTACATATGAATGGGGACACCTGGGTCCAGCCATGTACGTTCTTTGGTTGGTGGTTCAGACTCTGAGAGTCCCAGGATGTCTAGCTTAGTTGACTCTGTCCGTCTTCCTGTGGAGTTGCTGCCTGATTCCAGACCTGCAATCCTTCCTCCTCTTCTTCCATAAGAGTCCCCAGGCTCCATTCACTCTTTGGCTATGGATGTCTGTATCTGTCTGAGGCAGCTGCTGGGTGGAGCCTCTCAGAGGACAGCTCCTGTCTGCAAGCACAGTGTCAGGGACTGGTGCTTGCCCATGGGATGGGTCTCAAGTTGGGCCAACTGATTGGCTGTTCTCTCAGTCTCTGCTCCACCTCCCCCAATCCCTCCCCGTCCCTGTGCCTGTAACTGAATGTGGGATAAATTCTTCTGGCTGGGCTGCCTTGTCTGGCCTCAGTGGGAGAGGAAGTGCCTAGTGTAGCAGAGACTTGAAATGCCAGGGTAAGGGGAATACTGGGGGGGGGCACCCACTTAGAGAAGAAGGGAGGATGGAAAAACAACTGTGGGAGAGGGTGGCCAGAAGGGGGACAGTGAATAAATAAAACAAAAATGAGATTAAAATTTAAAAACGACAAGAGGAGAAGCAGTGAGATGGCTCAGTGGGAAAGGCGGCTGATGCCAAGCTGGACAACCTGAGTTCAATCCCAAGAGCCTGTGTGGAGGGAGATGACAATGACTCCAGAGCTGTCTTCTGCCCATCACATCACATGCTTTGGCACAAGCATGCCTGATGCCCACATGTGCATGTGCTCTCTTTCTCTGTCTCTCTGTCTCTCTCTGTCTCTCTGTCTCTCTCTGTCTCTCTGTCTCTCTCTCTCTCTCTCTCTCACACACACACACATTCTCTCTCTGTCTCTCTCTGTGTCTCTCTCTCTGTGTCTCTCTCTCTCTCTCTGTCTCTCTCTCTCGGTCTCTCTCTCTCTTTCTCTCTCTCTCTCTCTCACACACACACACACACACACACACACACATTCTCTCCCTGTCTCTCTCTGTGTCTCTCTCTGTGTCTCTCTCTGTGTCTCTCTCTGTGTCTCTCTCTCTCTGTGTGTGTGTCTCTCTCTCTCTCTCTCTCTCTCTCACACACACACACACACACACACACACACACACACACACACACACACCCCATCTACACTCACTAGCCACTCTAGCATAGCACAATTAAAGAACAGGCTAACGAATGAAAAATGGAGGAGAGTTTATGGTCTCATGTATAAGACAGAGTGGAACAACTTTGTGTGAAAGCAAAAGGACTTCACTGCAGGAAGTTTGTCACAGCTTGTGTGGCTGATAGCAATAGCAGCCACCATGTAAACTGAGGCAGGGCCAAGAGCAGGAGATCCAGGCCTGAATGCTCAGTCATTGCTTAGGATTATTGGCCTGTCCATTTCTGACCCAGGATGCAATTCTCTCCATGTCTTTTCCAGGCTTTGTACTGCAATTGTTCATGTACCTGAAACTCTTTCTGCCTCCACACTCAACTTTGGTACCTCTGACCTGTTCGTAGGCACAGCGCTGTCCCAGGCAGGACTGTGGCTCACATGCTGGATCTTTTTGTTTAGCCTCTGGGGAAATTCAGGATATCTAAACAGTTTCTCTCTGTATTTCTAGAATCTCTTGTGATGACCTCTTTCTTCCTTTCCTGTGTACCACCCACTACCCCTTTCTGACTTTTACCAGGCCCTGGCCCTCTTGTCTCTGACTCCCCAGGGTCTCAGTCATTCTCTCTCACTTCTCTTTAGCATCTTTTTGTTTGGCCCGGTTTCCTGAGGGGAAATCCTATATGCAGTGTAAATTAAATCTGAGAACTTGATGAAAATACGTTATTGATTTCAGAAGCAAGATTATGCAAATTGCTGGTACTCTATTCTTCCTGCTCGAATCTCTTTGACAAAATCAGAAAGCAGAAGTTCTTTAAAAACAAGGCTGCCTTTTTTTAAAAAGTAAATTCATAATGATCAGGTCATGAAGTCCCATGCATCTAAATTATCCATCCCTACTTCGATAGAACTACAATGCCCGGAACTTTGGAGACATCGTAGTTTACTGAATTTTGTCCAGTCTCTTCACATCTCATCACTCACGTGAGACACTCCATTTCCTTCCAGTCGCTTCATGTGGCATGTGACCTGTAACTGTCCATTATACATTTGTAGGTCTCCCGTAGACTAGACCACATTCAGTCTTCTCCAATGTCACTTAGCTTTTCCTCCAACCTGGTACTGGTAATGCAGATGCTACTCAACTCCGAATGGAGGTATACTCCAACGGAAATGCTGTGGGAAACACAATGAAAGGCTGGCAAGATGGCTCAGCTGGTACCAGTGCTTCCTGCTGGCTTGATAACTTACCTCAATCCCTAAGTCCAGACAAAGGTAGAAGGAAAGAACAAACTTCACGGTGGTCATGTGACCTTGGTAGACATGCTATGGCATATGTATATCTGGATTTACATATATGTTATACACACACACACACACACACATACATGCACATACACACACACATGCACACACACACACAGAGGAGGAAGGGAAAGCAAGGGAAGGAGGGAGAGAGAGAAAGAGAGAGAGGGAGAGGGGGAGAGAGAGAGAGAGAACAACTTTAATGCACCTCACCTCAGTTTGTGACTGACTAGGACCTAAAGCTTACAGCCAGTGCCCAACTCAACAAGAATGTAATCATACCACAGACCACCAGTCAGGAATGGGTTGAAATTCAAAATTTAAAGAACGGTTACTAAAGAATATGTATTATTTTGCACCATCATCAATTTTTAAAAGTTGTAAATCAAACTAGTATACGTCAGGAAATGTCTACATAGGAGTTCCAGTGTCATTGAGAGCCACATGAGTACTCAAATTCAAACACCTATATAAAAATTCAAACCTAGCATATACGAGACACAATAGGCAATATTTGTCTTTCTGGGTCTTGGTTACCTTACTCAAAATGATTATTTCCAGATCCAGCATTTACTTGCAAGTTTCATGTTTGGTTGGCAGCCAGCTAACATTCTATCGTGTAAATGTAGCATATTTTCATTATCCATTCATCTGTTGATGGGTGTCTAGGCGGCTTGCATTTCCTGACTATCACCAATAGAGCCAGCAGCAGTGAACACGGAGGAAAAAGTATCTGTTGTAGGGCATGGAGAGAATGCTACAGCTAGATCATAGATCCATTTCTGGGTTTGGTTTGAAATGCCACACTAATTCCCATGGGAGCTGCCGCATTTAACACCCCCTCCAAGGAGCTTCTTTTTTACAGCAAATAGGAATTAATACAGAAATATACAATTAGTCAATGCTCACAAAAATAGATTGTGGGATGCTTGGCTTTTAATGAGACATCTATATCTCACCTCTTCCCTGAAAGGGTCATCACAGAGAAGGGGGTGGGAAGATTGTATGAGGCAGAAGCAGTGGGCATGCGCAGTCAGACAGTACTTGATGGATATAACAGGGGTTGCACACATGAACACACAGGGGCTGTCACTGTATAAGCAAGACCTGCACAATCTTCCCAGCATGGACCGGGGTTCACTCATGCCATCCCACCCCTAGCTGAGGAGCTCTTGGCAATCAATGGCTTCAGGAAGAGGGGAAAGTAAGTTTCCTTGGGGGCTCAGGCCCTGATAAGCTACTACAGCTTCAGTAGATGCCCCTACATCATTCACTTGGACATAGTACTCAGCAGACCCCAGTGCGTCTTTAAAAAGGATCACATTGTGGAGAGTGGGGAGGGATGAGAAGGGAGGGAATGGGGTTAGATTTGCCCAAAATACAGTATATTATGCAGGTATGAAATTCCCAAACAATAAAAAAAGAAAATACTTTAAGAGTCCCACAGTTAGCCTGTGTTTTCTTCCTGGCCTTGTGACATTCTTAGTTCCTGTCATCAAAGTGCGCACTCAAGCCCTGGGCCATGGATCTTTCTCGATTTCACCATTGCTATGACTGCAGCCTCAGAATCTACAACACCTATAGCCTCCGTCTTGTACATAAAAGCCTCTCTGAGGAGACCCAGAGAGACCCGGGAAGGGAAGCTAAAGTCCCTTTACCTTTCCTGCACTTCTAACTCACACAGTGTGCCTCATTTCTTTGTTCGCCTTTGTTGCTGCTGTTTTATTTCGTTTCCATTCTTAAAGCCCAAAGAATTCTGTCACACGAGCTAATGTCAGGAAGCTCATGTGTAGGGTACATGAGAGAACTAGAATTAGGGCAACTTCTGAGTCTCCCCACCCATCTGTTTTGGAAGAAGTGTGGCTTCTTCAGTACCCTGGTTCTTCCACTAAACTTAAAGATACTTCCTATGTGTTGGGGTCTGTGGAGAATTACTGGATAGAGAAAACTTCAGTCTCAAGAGAGCAGATTCAAGGGCTGACCAAAGAGACGTAGCCAATATTCATGGGTCATCTGATAAGAACAAATCTCAGAAGCCCCCCCCATCTCTCCCCACAAACATGCTACTTCTCCAGAACTTCCCTCTCTCAGCTAAAGCGTCATTCAAAGCTGAGTTCAATTTTCTCAGTGACCTTTTCCTGTAAATGGATCCTGAGCCCGTTTCCTTCCACAAAACACAAATCACCTGCTGCTCACTTGCCCCCTCTACTGGTGAGCAATAAGCAAAACAGATTCCCAAATACGTCACTGTGCCCCACAGCCTAAGTGTGCACTTTCATGCATCTGATCAAGATTCTCTGTCTGTGCTTTGGTTGATGTGCATACCTGGGTGGACCTTGTTCTCATTCTAGAAATCCAAAACTTGCGGTCATGTGCCAGCCTTTTTGTTTAAACCTTTTCTATGTTAAATATCAAGCAAATGGGATCAAGCCAGACAAAGACCTCAAAGCCTTTCTCTAGCTGATGCAGGTACACCCAAGGGACCCTGGGGCTCCCCAGAGGAGCTTCTTCTGGTTTATGATATTATCTTTTCATGAAGTAGCTGTGCTGAGGGAAGAAAAATGCCCATTACCATGACCTCAGCTAGGTCAGGGGCTATCTGCTTTTTTAATAGAGCTAATGTCAAGAGCCTCCTCCCATATGTGGAAGAGTTCAGGCTTTGAGGGGAGGTCTTCTTGCTTAAACACACCATTCTCATGAAATTTCCAGGAATACCCAAAGGATTTTGTTATTAAAAAATTAACCAAACACAGGGAGCAGTAAAAACCTGGTGAGATAAATCTAGGTTCAAACTCGGCTGTCTACTAGGGTGGGTGGAACAGGGCAGCAGATGGTTACTGATCCACAATCCCTCGGGAGACAAAGAGGTTTCCTTATTTCAGACCTGAGCAGACAAGGAGTCCGAAGAAAGTCCTTCAGAAAAACGTCTTCTGGAATCATCTAAACACCCACAGATATCCTAAGGAATAGAGTGGTGAGAAAGAAGCATTCCCCGAAGCCTGTCTTCTGCTGGATAGGGACTGGGTGACAAAGCTAACCAACCCTGGAGTAAAACACTGCCTTGCATGGTCTGGGTAGCTACTGCCCTCTAGTGTTCATATTGGAATAAAGCAGCCTTAGACTTAAGTGTTTAATTAGCCGCGTGCTTCAGCAGCCTTGGCAGGTAGCTTGGAAAACACTGCCAGAAAGGTTACCTCGGTGGAGTTGACTCATTGTGCTAGAGGCTTCCAATCATCTCATTCACACAGTGCTTCCATACCAAAGGCTTCCCTACCAGCTAGGGTGAGCTGAGTACCATCCTGCTCAAACTTGACCGCCACCCAAATCATGAGCCCTAAGTAGCTCTTTTCACGATACATTAACCATCATCAAACATTCTGTTATAGAAACACATAATGGACGAAGGCAGTCATAGGAATATACGTTCTCCTCTCTCAAACACTGGCACTATATCCCACCGAAGAATAAAACCTGTGAGCCCTTAAGATCTTCTCGCTAGAGCCCAAAACTTTCCAAATTTAGGACATGCCTTTGGAACAAGGAAAAGGCAAAAGATCACAAGTGTGTATTGCTGTAAACGATAAGCTGTCAAACTTTAAGACGCCTTTCTAGTACCGCTCTCTGTTTAACCCATCAAGAACAACACATGAGGACATTTCTAGTCTACTAAGATCGCAGAGCTCCAGGATTCACTGGGCCGTGTTCTTGCATAGAAAAATAGCCTTAAATCGCTCCACTCTTGACTATTGAAATGCCCTTGTCTTTCATGTTACTCTCTGGCCCATTTGAAATAAAGCAAACTTGAGAAATTTGCATAAATTATCTGATAATTTTTCCATCTTAAAGTATCTTTTCCTATATTACTCCTATGTAAAAATAGCCCAGATCCAATAAATAAGTTAGACTTTTAAAAGCATGTGTTTATAGATACATAGCATGTATATTAGATAAAAGATTGTATGTCTCTCTGTGTGTGTAATATGTGTGTATTATATGAGACATTTTTTCTGTTTTTATCTCATAAGTACCTACATTGTACTTCCCAAAATATAATTTTAAAATGTCGAGCTTCCTTTCAAGCCATCTATGAATCGCCCAGAATGGACATGCACACATTCAGAGTTATGTATCCGACATGTTTTCTCTGGCTCACTGGTCACAGCTGAGCAGCACCCTACCAAAACTCTTTAAAAATCATGAGCTATAATAATGTCATATCTCCACTGTTTGATGTGGAGAACACAGGTTGTTTTAAAAGCGAACCTTCTTTAAACCCAGTACAGTACAGTGCCAACAAACACGTCACAAACACTCTAATGGAAGCTGTCCCACTTTCAGGACTCTAGAGATTAGTAAAATTTGACAATGCTTTGAGAGGACTTTAACCAGTGAGACTCGTTTCTAATTCATTCGACAATTGCTTAACAGTTTGTTTTCTACTCATTTGTAAACAGTTCTTTTGTGATACGATGCTCTTGGGAAGCCATTCTATTTATTTACTTTCAAGCTGACAAGTCTGAGTTACATGTATGTATGGTATGCAGCATTCTTTGATACATAGATCTGTACTGCACAACGGTGAACTATAGAGACAATGGTGGTCCTCTAAGATTGGGTTGCCTGGTAACTCTGTACCCAGTTTTCCTTGTATGTGCAGACACCCTAATGTTTGCACAACTTCAGAATTGCCTAACACACATTTCTCAGGATGCACCTCTTTCCCTGGCTAAGCACATGCATATGTATACATTGCCAGGTGGCTAAGTCAAGCAATTTAATTCTACACAAATCCTTCTTCCCCTTCGCTATAATAGAATGTCATTTGTGCTCAGACTTCACTGAAATCACCACAAGTGCTGATCTGAAGAAATCTGAGCGACTGTGCACACACATCACAAGTGAAGGTCGGAGCTGTCATATTTGAAAGCCTCGTTCTCTTGTTCTCCTGAGGGACAGTAACTGATTCAGTAAACCTCCCTACCTATGAGAAATTATCAAGCACGGTGACCACATTCACTTCAGGAGACAACATCTCAATATGTCTTTATGACCTCTAAAATTTTAAAGCATCTTAAGCCCATGGTCCCAAAGGTGAGTGGGAAGCTGAATGCACATTTAAGATGAGGTGACAGAGAGTCTTCACTCTCTATTCGTGAACTGAACCTTGCAGAGGTTACAGGATGGGTCTGCTAAGTAAATGGCTGGCCCGACCCATAACCTACAATAACTAACAACTTTTATTCTTCCATTTAACATCTGTAGATGGCCCTAGCCTGTGTTTCATCCCGTCATTAATCTTTGGGGAAGCCTCCCTGCCACAAAAAGCAATGCTTATAAATTCTTCACCATAGCTCTGCAAATTAAATAAAATGTGCTTGAATTTAAAGGTGCTTTGTGATTGATTTGCAAATGTTCCTGGGGCTAGGTCCAATGATGATAAATCTACTCACAGGAGCACAGCACTTTGACTTGGGGAAATCTTTATAGGATCAGGTACCTGACACTACACAAGAGCAGGAACAGAGGCGGAGGTGGGGTCTGTAAACTATGT
The DNA here is from genome assembly GCF_021556685.1 of Rattus norvegicus. Lineage (NCBI taxonomy): Eukaryota > Metazoa > Chordata > Mammalia > Rodentia > Muridae > Rattus > Rattus norvegicus. The sequence continues at coordinate 141,474,801 of NC_141534.1, forward strand.
CCCATAAGGTCTGCATGGAGGAAGGTGCCCTGCCTTATTTCTAAAGGAGAAATCTTTCCATCTTTGTCAAGAGCATCACCAAGCAAGGTCAGTTGATGGCCAGCCAGCCATGTTCCAGCTCACTCGGTCATGATCACCAGGTAAGGAAAAGCTTTTAGAATCAAGCTCTCATTATAGAGTCCTGGGGGTTATAATATGCCAAAGGGATCTTTGTCTGCAAACATTTATAAACACAGCCACCACAAGCATGCCACGAGGAAATAATCAAGGCAGACATCAGGGATCCCAGGTGAAATCTACCCATGAGTCTAGGAAGAGGCAGAACAGGACCACCAGACACGGCCCAAAAGCCAAGGCCTGGGGGGAAGCCATGGTCTATAGGGACAAAAATGTCACCACTGACACCATTGAGTAATTGATGTTTGCCTCTAGTCAATACCTTTGGAAAGGTTTTGCTTGTTTGTTTGTTTTAATGTTCTTACTTCTCATGAACTCAAATGAGATTATGGCTGGGTTGACACTGGGACAAAAGAACTCTGCCACCCCACCCCTACCCCCTTCCCTCCTCAACAAATCAAAGTACCTAAGTACAGGCCAGGTTGTCTGTGCTTCTCTAAATATGAATTGGGAGACCAACACCACCCATGTCATATGAAAATTTGTTGAACATTCTCATACCCTACCCCACACACACTAAATCAGAATCTCTGGGGAAGGGGTCAAGCAGTAATTCAGATCCATGTTGGTGTCCATGGGGTGCACATGCACATGAATATGCACATGAGTGTGCACATGCACAAAGGACAATGTCTTCTGCCACTCTTTAAGTAATGTTCACCTTTTCCTTGACGTGAGTCTCTTAATCACCAGGAACTTCACAATTAGACTAGGCTGGCTGACCATCAATAAATACCAGGGGGCCTCCTATCTCCATCTCCCAGTATTGGGATTATTAGCAATCTAATAACTTCATCCAGCTTAGCTGGGTCCTGGGGATCGAGCTCGGGGCCTCATGTTTGTTAAGCAAGCACCTCCCTCACTGACTGAGATATTGACCCCAGACTCCATTCCAGATGATCCTGATAAACAAAAAAAATTAGGAATGATTCATTGATCTATTTTCTTTTAACACCAAGAACTCCACTTTGAAGAAATGATGGCCATGTATCCAGTAAATATATTTTGCAGCATCCTCTACAGCAAAGAAGAACAGAGATATTCATGTTCATAACTGAGAGGGGTCTCCAGTAAAGCAGGTCTGAAGGAGCCTGGTTCAGCTAGGAGGGTTAGTCCACAAAAGGAGACAGCATCGTCCTACACCTTGTTATACAGTCCTCGCACCTGTATACCTGAGCCGCATCATTCACAGTCTACCTTTGAAAGAGTAAGAGAGTTAGGAGAAGAGAGTCTATTGCTTTAGGAATGCAGAGGAGACACAAGTGTGGTAATGTGATCTCTAAGTTCAGTTCCTAGTGATTCATTCATGGTTATTTTCATTGTTTTGTCATGAGCCAATAGCCAGGGAACCCAAAGAGTGGATTATTACATGATCTCAAGCTCACATGGTACAAATTTCAGAAGCAGGACACCTCTTTCACTAATTAGTTTTAATAAAACGAAAGGTCAAAAGTCAGCATCAGGAGATCCCACAGCACAGTTGAGACTGTTGAAGAAGCAACTCCCAAAGAAGCCATCATAAAACACATCATGAACAGCGAACGGTCTTGCTCAATGAGGGAACAGCTCGTCCCTTTAGCCCTCAGTAGAAACCACTGGGAGTCTCTCAGGGCAAAACAAAAAAAAGAAAAAAAAAGAAAAAAAATGATGGCTAAGAATGTTGTACATTATATCCCAGTGACCTGCCACAGGGACTGTTTTTAAAGACACATTATCTCACCCAGAGTGACAGCAAGTTATGAAGCAGTCAGGTACCATGGCCAGATAATCCTTCATGAAGGAAGCTGCACACCATGGCTGCATCCTTCCCACACCCATGTGATGGATGGATGGGAATTGCCCTTGGTTGGTTAGGCAATCAGTTTAAGGAGCCATAAATGTAATGTAGAAGACAGAGCTCAGAAACCAAGTACAGTTAGCCTAAAAGGACTGCAGCCACCCACTCCTATGCTTAAAAAATTAACCAGATTTTAAGTTTACAAGATATATCTGGCTGTAAGTGTGGATTCTAACTCTCTTGTACACTTCTTGAGTGGTAACTGCACACTGAGGTCTATTATCCCATTAAAGAATACTGTCATGGGGGATCTATAACCACAGACTTACACGATTCTCTCAGGACCCTAGCCAGTGCATTCCATATCACAGGAAAATGGGAAAGGATGTTACAGCTATGTTACAGAAAGTTTCTCATTATCAACAGAGCATTATCAGTTAATTCCTATAAAACACCGAGAGAAACATGAATACATTCTGTATATTTATATATATTTATATTTGGGGGAATGGGGGTATCACATCAGACCTGATGCATCTTCCTTCCCTGTACAGAAAGTAATGTGTTATAGATAAAGAGGTGGGAACCAGAGAAGCAGAGTAAATGCGTTAGCCAGACTTGAAGATGGGAAGGTCTCAAAAATTTCACTCTGACTTATATTCTAGAGGATTAGGGGGAAATGGCTTGAACTGTCCTGGCATCTAACTATTTCCACAAAACTGAGAAAACACTCAATGTAGCCATTAGTTTGGCTTGGATTTGGGAGGGTTTCTAATAGGCAAAGGTTAGCACTTTGCAACTCTTGTGTGTACTGCGAATAGCGTGAGCAAACTAGTTCTTATGGTCAGATGTTCCCCTGGCCCAGGCAAGTGCAGCTCAGGTGGCAGGAACCCCTGGCTCCCTGTCTCTACCATCCCAGAGGGTTCTAATGAACAAAAGCTGCTACCCCACCATGGCCTCCAAACTACAGGTAAATGGCTGACACCTGCCAGAATGGTATGCCCTGAGTCCTTCCATTTCCACATTCACAGTCCATTCTGGATCTCAGGAAAAGCTTCCTTGGAGCACTGAAGACAGGAATGTATCTCGTGCCTTTTATTTCCTAACGTGCATGCTAATGGCCCATTTCAAAACCCCAGAGCCAGCACATAGAGCATAAATTTCGTATAGGTCCTAAATGCTGTAATAAAAGTGCATTGTGTTTTCCTTTGAAATCAAACAGTAAGGACTCACACTTTGAAGAACTGTGATTTCATTTTCCCATCCTTGGCCAGTTACCTGTGTTGTTTTGTTTTGTTTTTCTTTAAAAGGAAAATGCAAGCAGCCATTAAAAAATAAAAATAAAAATAAACCTTTCTTCCTGTTCTTCCTGGGTAAACAGCATCAAACGACCCATGGACCTGAGTTTCACAAGCGATCAGCATTGGAGAGAAAAGTAACTGCCCTACCAAGTTGAAGAAAAATTCCCAGGTAAAGGAAATAGCATGTGGCTTGCCAAGTACATCCTCCTGACAGCAGGCAAGATGGCTGCACTGACATCATGCTTAAACATCATCCATTTGCACCAGTTTCCTGGGACCTTGAATGGCGAGTTCTCCCCAAATTCGGCTAAAATGCTGGCAATCTTAGCAGCTACCATTTGTGGGAATAAAACCTCAAAACTGCTATATACAAACATAGTTTACATAATAACCAACCTCAAGTGTCTCTGAGTAGAGCAAAACCATAATAAATATCACTCTTGACGTGTCACCTCTTCTTTGTGCAAAGTTCAGGACGCTTGAGATGAAAAGTCAGTCTATATACATTTTGCTTCAATATTGGGTTTTTCTATATCAGAGTATCTTCAATACTACCGTGCCAATTTTCAAAAGGAAAATATGATAGGTGATACTTTCAAATGCAAATATATAGTCTGTTCTGTGAATCTGATATTTATGTATTGATCCCACTCCCAACTGAGGCAATCTGCTAGGTCACTGGGCTCCCAGAAGCTACATAGAGGAGATTAAGTGTTTCTTGTCCTCAATGTCAGTCTGAAATGCAAGCAATTTCTTGCTTACTATATGGATTTACTGGAGTGTCCTCCCCCTGCCTTGGATCGAGAGACCTGAAGCTAAGCGCACAGCTCTGGGATCCTAAGGTTGACTCTGGGCACCCCTAGCCAATGACCTGAGTTAAAAACGTATTAACAACTGAAGTGGGTCCTAAACTAGGGATCACACAGTCCATTTCTCCTTCTGTGCTGTCCGTGGTGTCCTGTGGACAGTGAGAGGCAGGAGGTGTGGCTGTGCTGAAGTGTCCTGAAAAAAGATCTTCCCATCTTCCTCTCCCCACGGTGCTGTTCACATCAGGACCTGCTCTCGAGTCTCTGGCAGTCGAAGGGCAACCAAGCCACCTCCAACCAGAGAAGCAGCAGCCAGAAGGATGGGGACCACTTTGGTGATCCCAACAAAAGAAGCAAAGATAGTGTTTCCCAGGATGGCACCAAGTTTGCACAGTCCATTGAGGATGCCGAAGGCAGTGGCCCTGCAAAAGAAAAAGACAGCAAAGGATTCTGAAATTCTGGGCCTCCCTACACGAGCAGCAGTATGTTCTATCCTTGTTATAAGAGGAAGAGTTGTGGGAGTGAGCCTCTTACCTGAATATAAAAGCACCGTTTTCATTTTAGCCAACACTTTCCAGCGTTGAAATAAAGTGAATGAAATAAGAATATAGGGATATCTGGACTAATGGCCACCATTAACATTTTGGATTGCCTTCAAGCTTCTTTATGTTCCCAAGCATACCTCTAATTTAAAATAGTTGCAAATGGTACATGCTTCTAGAAAAATATCAAAAAATAAATAAAGCTGCATGCAAAATGAAGTGTGAGTAACTCTCCTGTGGCAAAGACTACTGGCTGACCCTGCAATGCAGATCCCCAAGTGTAAGACTACATTTCCCAGAGTTCCTTACCCTGGCTATATGCATATGACTTAGGCCAGTGAGACAGAAGTGCACTTGAGAAATTTCCTGAGAGAGGTTGTGAGGGGGCTTCTACTCTCTTCCTTTATTTTTTTCCCCTTTATCTTACTTCCTGCAACAGAGATGGTCCAGGCAAGGGAGAGTAACAACACAGGAGACTATGCTTGCTCTTATAAATAAAATTTAAAATGTTTTTTTCCAACTTTCCAGGGTGGGAGGAGCCTCGCTGAATTTTGAATGCACTATTATAATTGGAAAAAAAATTTAAATAAAACTTGACATTTTTATAAGAGTAAATTACCTTGTCCACAGTGAAGCGTGTCTTGGTTTCTACTTTATGTCTTCCTTTATATTGAAGTAGAAGTGTGTGGTTTTAGTCATGTTTCAGGCTGGTTTCTAAATATTCTATCATTTCTGCTATTATCAGATTATTTTGATTGCATTTTAATTTTTTGGTATAGCTAAACATGTAGATGTTCTAAGGTGTTTTTTTTTTCATGATCATCAATTGTTTCTAAGTGTCTCTTCATTTCAATTTCCTAAATTTCCTACCTGTAAAACAACACGCCACTCAACAATGACCACTATTCTGTCCCTTACTATTTATAAAACTTAGCATTCGTTACTCAGGAAAGAGGCTTCAAATATGTTCTGCCAGCCAACCCAGAAGCTCTGTCATTGGCTTTGGAATATCACTAAAATACTCTTCAGAACTCCATTTACCCATCCTCCATAGCATGCCTTTTCCTCATGAGCACTTATCTGCTGTACACAGAGCTCAAGATCCCCTTCACACAGAGAAACACCTACCAGGTAATGGACTTGACCCTCTGCTTTTAAACAAAGAGTAAACCCTGGCATCCTGGACCACTCTGCCTCCATCTGCCTTCTCTTCCTTCCTCTTGAGCCCCATCCCATCCATGTTGTTCCAAATCTTCATGTTTTCTCCTTAGTTCCCACTGGCAGGCCTGTGCTCAGCTGCCATTGCAGAAGGCTTTAGTCATTCTAATCCTTCTGCTGAGACAGCTTACTCTTGCCCTCTGGTTCTTGTCACTCACTCAATCCTATAAAACCCTAGCCTACCCAAGTCCAGGCTGCTGTCACATCTTGGAGAGAGAGTCAGTTGCCTAGGAGACCATTGGAACATGGACTCCAAGAAGATCAAGACTATATGTGGTCCAAGATTCAGCGGGAGGTGGGCTTCTGAGCAAAGTAATTCAAACTGGTTCTAGAGGAAACCCCAAGGAAGAACTGACCTCTGGTTGGTGGGATACAGCTCTACTGTGATCACATCCAGAGCATTCCAGGCTGCAATGCTGGTCCCACAGAACAGGCATTGCCAGCCGATCATCGCAGACTCGCTGTTGCCAAAAAACAGGAAGAAGCAGCAGACTGCAGAGATGAGCATGGAGCCACCTGTGGAGACAAAGGTGGAAAGAAACATGAAGCCTGGGTCCTAGAGGATTTGCCCATCTCCAACCTCATAGGTTCAGCTGAAGTAACATGTCACCTAGGTTACTAGGTCCAACTTCCACTTGGGAGGAGCACGAATGGAAAAAAATAAACTCATACATATTTTAAATACAAGCACATACAATGGAAAAGTAAATATTGACATGTACACGCAGAAAGAGTGGGTATACATTTATATGCAACTCAAAATTTAAGATATTAAGAGTTAGCTGCTTTTTTCTAAAGAAATGTAAAAAATAAACAAATTAAGAACCAGAGCTCATATAGCTTACATTCCAATGTGAACACATTTGCGGGTGGACTACAGAGGGAAAATTCCAGACTGGCTGTTCTGCTTCTCCACCTGTGATCTGTTCTGGTTTGAATTTTCAATGCCCCTCAAAAGCACCTATGTTGAATGAAGTGTTGTCCACAAGGCAGCCATACTCAGAAGTAGAGCCTCTGGGGGGGCCTCTGGGCTCATGAATAGATTAATCATTTATGGATTCATAGTTTAATAGCATCTGGAGGAAGAGCTCTTTAATAAAAGGAAGCTCCCTGTGCTCCCAGGCCACCATGTGGTAAGCAGCTTTTCACTATCACGTTCTCCCTGCCATGACGCTGTGCCCTAACACAAACCCTGCAACAGTGGAGGCAAAGGGCTGTGAACCAAAATCTCTAAAGTCAGGAATCAAAATAAATATGTCTTCCTTCTAAGTACAAAGCCTGGGGTGTTTGTCACAGCAACAGAAATAGGACTAATACTTCCCCATCCCCACCCCAGAGATCTCTCTGCCTCCACAGAACCTCCCTGAGAAGCTTAGAACCATTATCACCATGATGAGAAGAAAGAGGGTAGGACTACTCAGTGACTGCCTTCCCATTTTAGAAGCTCCATTTTGGGCAATGGCTAAGTCCCTCCAGGACCACAACTCTGTCCAGGTTATTCTCCTATTACTGTTTAAGGTTCCACTGGGCTCTGTGAATGCTGTTTTCTCCCCTGATTCCTACCACCATTGGATGACAGCTGCCTCCCACTTTTGCCAGAGAGTCTTGCCTCTCTTAGTCCTCTCAACCCTGGCCGCATGCATAAAGCTGTCCATCAACAATGTTTTTTCAGTAGGCCATTCAGGTGAATTCCCTGACTAGGAATCTCACTGAGAGAGGTGGTAATAAGAGACCCCATTTTAAAAATGGCTATAGTAAACACCCTTCCAAACCCAGGAAGTCCACCCAGGGGCAATTGGGAAGCCTTGGGTTGGTTCTCATCATGATTGAGTAGACTACAGTCCTGAAAGGGGCTGGAATCATGTGGGGATGGGGCCAAAAGAAAGAAAGCAAAAGCAATGATCCCCAATAAGGAAGTGGTGAGCTCCCCACCACCTTCAGGGCAATGGGAACAAGTATCCTCCTTGCAAGGAAACCAAATGCTTTCTGACTCTATCAAAAATCACCTTCCTGATGGGATCTCACCCTGGAATCCCACAGGGACCCCGGGCTGTAAGAACAGTGGGAAGTGTAAGCCTGTAAGTGTAAGGAGCTGGGGAATAACTATCCATCCGGATCCTGCATCCTCTGCGAAGGTTCAGGGCTGTAAGCAGATGCTCTAGGCTTTTTCTAACAGCCAAGGGGGAAGCATAGGGGAAGGATGCTGGCATCTATGGGCCACAAGAGTCCTGAGAGCAATTCCCTCCAAACACATGCTCTACTCCAAGAGAGAGATGTGATTCTTAGGTAATAATTATAACTAATAAAACACCACTGTCAACTTAAGCTATGATCAAGGAGCGTCCTCGTCTCTATGTTAACTGCTCCTACCATAAATGCACATGGTCCATTGCCCCACCATTTCCATAATCCTGATTCTTCTTCTGATTAAGAGGCCTGAGTTCAAGATCAAGCCTCACCACTTTCTGTCTGTGTGACTCTGGAAAGATCATTTACCTGCTCCTGCAGAGTCTCATTTTCCCCTCTGTAAAATGTTAATATCAATAGTACCCACCCTGTGGGGTTTATGAAATGCTTGGAACACAGCCTGGTGGACAAGCATCCCAGTGTTCGTTAAATGAAATCTCTAGTTTGTGTCTGTCTCTCTCAATCCATCTTTTGCTCTTTAAACATGAGGATGTTGATGGTCTCAATTACTGTTATATTCCCATAGCTTCCTCCACAGTCTGGCACAGAGGAAGGACTATATAAATAAATGTTTATTAAGTGAATAAATGAGTGTGTAACTAACAGCTTCATTATGAAAACTTCGACTCTGCCCTTAACAAGAAATGACTTCTCCCAGATGAGAGCCCTGAGGAGTATCAGGACCAAGCTGCAGCAGTCTCTGAGGGTCCTAGAAAAAGCTGCCTCAAAGTAGCTCTCTGCATCCCATGGTGACATGATAGAAGGGAAGCTTCACAGGCCATCTAGTGCTCATTATGAACTGAGAGTGTTATAGCTGGTCAACATGCCAACATTTAAAGAAAGTGTGTGTGGGGTGTGTGTGTGTGTGTGTGTGTGTGTGTGTGTGTGTGTGTGTGTGTGTGTGGTGTGTATTATTCAAGAGTCTTCTGACAAGAAGACACTTCCCCCTAACAGAGGCAGCTCAGTCTGCTGTACCCATGTGACAACTTCCCTTTTTTCTAATAAGATGCCAAAGCCAAGATCACAGGCACATCTTGTGTTTGTCATTCTGAAAATTCATTTCCTAGTTATGATAATAAATCAAGTACAATCCAAACGCCAAGGAAGGTTTCTTCCCACCAAGACTTGATTTGTTTTCTCTTCTCCAATAAAATGACAATGTGATTGATTTTGTTTCCCTTTGTGTTCCAACACTGGAAAATGTAGTATTCATTCTCCCAATCAACAACATCCTGAAGGCACATCGTTAATGGCTTCTTTATTAACGTGCCTCCCTCCTTCTTTTCCTAGCACTGCTCTTGGCTCACATTTCGAGCACACTCTCATGGCCCTCGGTGCACACATTTCACTTCTATTGACTCCTCACAGCACTGTGTCAGTATCCAGCCATGCACATTGCTACTGGAAGGAAGCAAGGCAGAAGTGAATACAGCAACTCCAGTCTTATAAGACATTTGGGCTGTATTAACCCTCACAAATTTCTGCCAGTTAATATTCCTCATATTATTAGGAAACCAAAACCCAGAGAAAGGGCCTATGTTCAAAAATCAAATGGCCTTATGTACAAGAATTTCAACAGGAGTCCAACAAAGCCTAAAGTAATTTTCTGCAATTTAGAAGTTTGTATTTTTTATTTATTCACCTATTCACTCACACCTTCGTGCACACATAATAAAAATTAATCACGTCTCTTAGTCCCTCTCACGTTCACTATTAAACAACAGAAAGTTGCTATCAAATAAGAAAAATAATGGGCTTTGCCTTAGGCCATCAAACTATCATTAAATAACATTTTACATATTTCCCATGATAATGTTATGAAGCAGGTAAGGCAGATCTGTTTCATTATCATTATGGGAGTGCTAATAGAACACTCTAGAAGTGATGAAGAGCCTCTTCCCAGCCCTCAACCCCTTTACATGAAGCCCTAGGATTCTGTAACCATGCCCCTTGATTTTACAGCAGCAGATCCAACATCACGACATGTAATATTTCTTTCAGTTTTTTAATTCTGAAGGCCTTTTAATTAAAGATTTATTGATTTAAGAGTACACTGTAGCTCTCCGCAGACACACCAGAAGAGGGCATCAGATCTCATCACAGATAGTTGTGAGCCACCATGTGGTTGGCTGGGAATTGAACTCAGACTCTCTAGAAGAGCGTTCAGTGCTCTTAATTGCTGAGCCATCTTTCTAGCCCGAAATAATTTCTTTAAGAGAAGGAAACAAGCCATTGTGGCCAGGAGACCCAAATTTTCCATTGTGAGCAACTTACCAATCATCTTAAGTCTTCCGATTCTGTCCATGAGCAGGGCAGAAATTATGTTCCCAGGCAAGACAGACAGGCTGCCGAGGAAGCTGACGAGGTAAATCAGAAAATCATTGTCCTCTTCAAAGTCCATGTGGCAGCCCTCCTTCTGCTCCAGAAAGGTGGAATTGATAAACCGACAGTCAATGAACTTGTGTTTGTAGAGGTCTGGGGAGAGAAAGAGGCTTTGGTTCATGTGAGTGGATGGGAGCCGGGTAAAGAAAGCAGACGCATCGATGACCTCTTTATGGACAAGCTGTGACCTCAAAGTCACAATGATCTTTGGCCAAAAATTTAATAATCTGCTCCTCAAGTTCCTATAATAGAGAAAAGTGAAACTAATGCTAATTTTAGAGACATTTTTATATGTGTATGTTTTGTGCTATGTGTATGTGTGTTCACATGTGTAGGGGCATATATGTGTGTGCACATGCATATTGAGACCTGAAGCTGTTGCATATCTTTTCAATTACTCTCCATTTTACCTATTAAGGTAGGGTCCTTCACTGAAACTGGAGCTCACTTATTCCTGTTAGTCAAGCTTGCTAGCTCACCCTGGGGATCCCCCATCTCTGCCACCCTAGTGCTGGGATTACACACATCAGTCACCATTCCTGAGCATATGAACTCCAGTCCTCACACCTATGTGGTAAACACATCATCTAAACCGATCTTCCCTGCCCCTGAGAATCCTGTCTGTCCCAGTAATGTGGCACAGGGGGCCAGACACTGGCTGGGACACTGCGCTGAAGTACTCTATCTTAGAGAGTAGAACTTAAAAGTTGGTGGTAGGGATTAGCAAAAATAGTAAAGTGTTATCTGCGAAAGGATGAAGACCTGGGTTTGATTCCCCAGAACCTGCACAGAAAGCTGAGCATGGTGGCACAAATTTGTAATCCCAGCGCTGAATAGATGAGTAGATTGATGAGGCTTGTCAGTCAGCCATTATAGCCTGATCGAAGAGTTTCAGGTCCTGTTAAAAGACCCTACCTCAAAACACAAGGTGGAGACTAACTGACGATCAATAACCAAGGTTGACTTCTGGCATACACATAGACATGTGTGCGTACACACACACACACACACACACACTGTCTATGCACATGAATTAGGACCAGCCTACTGCAGAGACCAGGCAGTATTTTAATTCAAAATCCTAAACTGTCTCAAAAGTAAAAAGCACTTGCCCTGAAAACGATTCCCATCTTCTGACATTATCAAAGAGCAACTTCTCTAGGAGAAAGAATGCTAACTAGGTAAATCTGGGTTGGAGTGGCTGACCCTATCCTGAACACTTATCTCCCTGAGCATCTACCTATAAAACCAAAGGTCTGCAGGGGCTGGGATCAGATGGGAACATGCCTACCATACAAGCACAGGATCAGATGGGAGCATGCCTACCATACAAGCACAGGATCAGATGGGAACATGCCTACCATACAAGCACAGGATCAGATGGGAGCATGCCTACCATACAAGCACAGGATCAGATGGGAACATGCCTACCATACAAGCATAGGATCTGAGTTCAGATGCCTATCCCCCACATTAAAAATTAAAAAGTCCCAAGTATAGTAGCATGTTCCTCTAATCCTAGATTTTGGAAAGTGGCCACAGGAGGATCTCCAGGGCTTATTAACCTGGTAGTCCAGCTGAGTCAGGGAGCCCCAGGGTCAGTGAGAGACCCTGTCTCAAAATGTAAGATGTAGTGATTGAAATCCATTCAGCATCAGCCTCTAACTTCAATATGTGCATACACATGCCTGATGCACACACACACACACACACACACACACACACACACACACACAATGTGCAAATGAAGAGGCATCTTTTGAACTTGAAAGAATAAAAGGTATTTTAATGACAATGGAGCTTCTGGAATCTGTTAATTTTTAAGGTAAAGCCAGGAAAAAAATTCAGGAAGGAATGTCTAATAGATTATTAGAGACAAGATGGTAATGCTTCTGAGGCTGGGAACATGAAGAGAAAAGTTGTCATATAAATTATCTGTTGACCACAAGGAGGAAGCAGAAATATGTACATGAAGCAAGAAGTCCAGTGCAAGGCGATTTTTGAACCATGTCATTGAGAAGTGGATTCAAACTCCGTCTCTTTGCTACCTGTGGCCTTGATCAATTGCTTAAGTCTGTTTCCTCAGCTCAAGGCAGGGATAATCAGAATACAGTTCTCCGCTGAGACCCTGGAGGGCTCTGGTAATACTCAGCTGCACTGAGAGGTTGTTAAGCCTTGATGAGCACAGTAGAAGTAGCAAGAGTGGTGGAGCAGTAGAATTCTGGGCTTTGTTTATAATCATGAAAATCGGAAACAGTGTGTGATTCTAAAATGTTCCTTGTGCCTTGCCTTACGCACTGAATCTGCACAGAAGTAACAATTCACCTTTTATTTATTATTGAGTTTATTAATCATGCAAGTTTTAAATTATGCACAGTCTTCAGGGATGAATTCTGGGGGGAAATGTAGCTATCCTAGAATGCTGGTTTTAGGAATGTCATACTGTGATTTTTGTATAGTATCAGTCTTGTTCAGATGAGGTCATTTGGCCAGAATTTTTGCTTTAATTTATATATGATTGAAAAAACCCAAGGTATAGACTAAGCAAATGTCAGAATGGTATCTAATGTATGGTAGAAGCCATTTCTCTCCCACGGAAGCTGGCACTGATGGCTACGAATCCCTTCACTCCTGCTTCAACTCTGACTATGGGCTTTGGTTCTAAGCCCCAGTCCACCTTCACGTATTCCTCCCCGTGTGCCCTCTTCTTACCTGTGTTGTAGAAGGTAGTCGATTCAATGGTGCAGTTCTTGAAATAAGTATCTGTGGATGTCACATCTTCAAAATAGCATTTGTCAAAGAATGTGTCCTCAAAGAGGACATGCTTAAAGTACATCTTTATGAACCTGTGGGGAAGACAGCACCCTTGAGTGAAGCGTCCCAGGGAAAGGAGGATATTTGTGACCAAATGGAAAGCACGGAAGAACAAAATCAAGAGCTGTGTGGCAAAGGTAGCAGAACACGACTGCAAGCCAGACCACTGCCCATTTTCGTGGCTGCTTTTCTGTTGCTGGCAACAGGCTCTGAGGCCATGGAAGACAGCATCTCATCCAGATATGCACGGAAGCGCCTGTGCCCATGGCATAATTCCCAAATTCCAATCTGTGGACCTTCCCATCAGAGTGATGGAAATGTGGAAAGCATGAAATAGAGATATCACCAACCACTCACTTTCCCATGAGCCTTGAACCTGTGCAAATCCCCAGGCTAGACCTACATGTGGGCAGATAAGCACTGTCCTGCACAGAATGTAATTGATGCAGCTCCTTTGGAAAATAGTTTCACAAAATATAACTTGTACACTTCCTTTGACTTAGGAATTATCTTACATGTATTTGCTCATATATCCAAAAGGATAATGCTGGTCTTCATAACAACATTGCTTATAATAGCAATGGATTACTACATGCATTCAGCTACAGGTGTATATATGTGCATACCTGAGAGCCAGAGAGACAACGGACAGACACCATACAGGCAGATCTATATTTATTAATATGGAATGATATTTAAGATATGTCAAGTGAGCCAAGTGTGATGGTACTCTTGTAATCTCATCTCTTGGTGAGATTGCAACAGGAGGATTGCCTTGAGTTTGGGACTACCTAGTGAGTTTCTAGACAGCCTGGTTGCAAGCAAGCCTCTGTCTAGGAAGGAAAGAAGAAAGGGAGAGAGGGAGGAAAGAAAAGGCTTATATAATAAATAGAAATATTTAAATCAAGATATAATATAGAGTTGACAGAATATGACAAATATTTTCAAATACATCTTCAGAGTTATATCACAAAGTAAAAGCAGTTGTGGGGTCCAGAATTGATATAAGAAGGAGAGAGACTATATCAACTTAATTTTCACCAAAGGTATGTGGGTGTTGTTGTGTTGTTGTTGTTGTTGTTGCTATTGTTATTGTTTTGGTTTTGGTTTGTCTGTTTGTTCTCACTTAAAAGCATCCCATCAATAAGTGGGCAAGGCATCTGGATACTTATGAGGTACAGCCACACTGGGGAGCCGCTTGGGACAGCTCCAATTCCCTTGTCACTTGAGCATGTCCATCTCCTCCACTGCAGCATGGTCAGATGTTTAAGCTGGAAGCCTTTGGATAAGTTTTCACTTGTGAACAATTACAAGCCACTCATTCCTTCACACATTTGCACAGTCTTTCAGAGCATGGCACTAACACTCATAGATACTAGGTCTCGTCCTGTGCGTAGAGAGAAAAACCACGTTCCCCACCTTTCGATCTAAGTGTCGGGGAAAAGTGATGCTTTAAGCAAACTAGACCACTGACAGATACTGGAATCCCAGGGACAGAGCAACACAGGGTGCTGAGGGCCATTGGCCCTCTTCAACACCCAGGATGATGCATTTTCTGGCCGTGTGTAATGACCAGTGTTCCACTGTGCATTGCTCAGAGCTAACCCAGCAATACTCATCATTAACTTCTGCAAAGGGACCTCCCTCCCCAAAAGAAGACTCGGGCCAGTGATTGCCACAGTGATCGCCCCTGACCACATCATCAGAATAAAACTAGGAAACTATTGTTAAATATTCAGTTTCCATTGCTGGACATGGTGGTGAGCAACTGCAATACCGGCACGGGGAGTCCTGAGGCGGGAGGAGTTCAAGGCCAGCCTGAGATATATAGTGAGAGCTCATCTCAAATTCATATTTGCCTAAGACAGAGATCAGATTATTACACTTTCAAAGTTTGCGGTAATTATTGGTCTAGAAAATAGAAGCACTCTGTGGAGAAGAGCCTGCAGATGATCACAGTAGGAACATAAGTGAGCCTTATAGGAGTGAGAAGGAAAACTGGGGTCAGGTTGACTTCGTCAACCCAGATCAAGACTTTGGGATTCTGATGACAAGAAGTTTACTCCCAACAAACTTAAGCAGTATAATTAGGAAGTTCCCTAGTGTAATACAATCCCAGGTGCACAAGGAAGTAAAATCGCATCAAAACTCCCTGTACCAGGTTAACATCCTAGGGGAAATATGGCCTGGTCTCGTCATACGGATAGCATAGAGGTCATTTGGGCTATTAACCACCTCTGGTCCTGGTTGTGAGAGTTTGGGGGACCCCTGGCTGTGAGGGTCACTTACATTACTAGCCACGTTTAGTCCTGCTTGTAGCATCTCAATATGGCCTAGACCAACAGACAAAACAATCACCAGGCTATTAATCACTTCCAAATCCCAGTTTTCTGGATGAAAGAACAGTTTTTAAATCCTGAGTGCTCACATTTCCTAGTTTCTCTGGAGATCTGTAGGCACAAGGCCTTTAGTGATGGGCTCCCAACAACTTTCAATTATTTTTCTAAGGCACACATTTAGGCGGATATTTAAGCTCGATTACAAAAACTTTCCAGTTTCTAAAGAAAAACTAACTGGGACATGGAAGCTAAAACCTAGCAACCCAGCACAAAGGAGGCTGTGGTAGGCGAATAGCCATGAGTTAGAGGCCAGACTTAGCCACAGAATGAGAGCCTATTGGTGTGGAGAGAGAAGAGTTAGGTGAAACTTTCCTATAATCCCAGCATCCCAGCCTCCTAGCATCCCTGCACCCCAGCATCCCAGTATTCCTGCACCCCAGCATCCCAGCACCCCAGCACCCCAGCACCCCAACATCCCTACATCCCAGCATCCCTGCACCCCAGCACCCCAACATCCCAGCATCCCAGCATCCCTACATCCCAGCATCCCTACATCCCAGCATCCCTGCATCCCAGCATCCCAGCATCCCAGCATCCCTACATCCCAGCATCCCAGCATCCCAGCACCCCAGCATCCCAGCATCCCTACATCCCAGCATCCCTACATCCCAGCATCCCTACATCCCAGCATCCCTACATCCCAGCATCCCTACATCCCAGCATCCCTACATCCCAGCATCCCTACATCCCAGCATCCCTACATCCCAGCATCCCAGCATCCCAGCATCCCTACATCCCAGCATCCCAGCATCCCAGCACCCCAGCATCCCAGCATCCCAGCATCCCAGCATCCCAGCATCCCAGCATCCCAGCATCCCAGCATCCCAGCATCCCTACATCCCAGCATCCCTACATCCCAGCACCCCAGCATCCCTACATCCCAGCATCCCAGCATCCCAGCATCCCAGCATCCCAGCATCCTTACATCCCAGCATCCCAGCACCCCTGTACCCCAGCATCCCAGCATCCCTGCACCCCAGCATCCCAGCACCCCAGCACCCCAGCATCCCAGTATCCCAGCATCCCAGCATTTGGGAGGCAGAGGCAGGAAAATCAGGAATTCAAGACAACCTCAGGTAGGAATCTGTAGCCAGCTTGGCCTATTCAAGACTATGCCACAGAGAGGAAAAGCACGGGGGGAGTGGGAGAGGGGAGGGAAAGAGAGAAACAGAAAAATAATTGGGACTCTTTAGTACAGGAAGATGCCTGTGGTTTCAAATGCTGTACACCAGATGTGTTTACATAGGACAGCTATTCCTGGCTCAGTCTTTGCCTCTCTAAGATATCCTTCTCTTTAATATAATAATGGGCTGGTGACGTGGACTTCGGGGGTATTTTTATATTCTTCCAAGGGTGGCTACGAAAGCTGAGCCATAAATCAAAAATGAATCTGACACAGGCAGACCTTAAAATGTGTCTCCAAGTGGGTTATAAAAAGCCAGCATAAAAAGATAAAAGGAGAAAGGACCAACACATTTTCTGAGTCTCTCCATAAATCATCTCTTCCGATATCTAACTTATACACTGAGTCATCTCAAGAGTCCTCATTTGGAAGGTTTCGGAGGCTGAGAGCAACATGACCAAGAACCAGGTGCAGTGGTATCCATGTTTAATCTCAGAGTATTATGGGTTCAGGCTATATGGTAAGATCCTGTCTTTAAGTACGCGATGTGGTTGGGAAATGAGTTAGCAGAAGACGATGTATCTTTTATTCCTTTAAGGAAAGAGAAGCCACTAGTAATGCAGGATCTGAGACAAAATTATTATGACAACTTTGCTGAGCCCAACAGCAAACTATCCAGTGGATAGCTCCAGATCTGTGATTATACGGATATCCCTGGTTAAACCCAACGGGTGACAAACAAAACAGAAGACTTGAACATGTGAAGAAGGGGTGTCAGGGGTAAGAGGGAGGTAAAGCATGGCAGAGGGGAGTGTAGTCTGAATGCATTGCAATGTATATGTGCATGAAATTGTCAAGGAACGAGGTTAAATAATAAATTTTTAAATTTTAGAAATGAATCATTATCTGGATACTCTGTTTCAGTCACCCTCAGACTCAACGCTCTGTCCACCGAGTGATATAAAAGACACCAGACTCATACCAATGTAGTCCTCGTGTTTGTGGTCTGATGGTGTCACTGTCATGAGACTGACTCTACAGGAAAAGTTGATTATAATTGAGTGTGATCATTGCCAAGTCAGAGGCTAGACTATCCAGTCACCACCCAGACTTAGAAAATCCTGCAGTAGAGCAGACAGAAAGAATGGGACAGATAGAGGATTGGGAAGGATGCTGTGAATGCTGAATAGGGGGCATGGCAGGGCTGTTGCACTCATGAACTAAGAGCAGCCATGGCTACCGTCACAACGGCAAGCCGATACATGCCAGCGGATGGGAGAGGGGCTCTTGAGGCTGTACTCCTAGCTAAGGAATTGTTGGTAATTGATGACTGCTGGGAGAGAGAGAGTCATTTGTCTTCAGGAGCACGCCCCACCCGCTAATAGGCTGTCCGTGCTGTGGTGGATGGTCCCACACCCATGTGCACTTATTTGACTTAATGGGCTATAAAAGAAAAGAGAGGAGGAGTGGGGAGGAAGGGAAAATGAAGGTGAAAGGGGGGGTACTGGGGGGGCCCAGGAGGGAGTATGAGGGAAATTACAGTTGGATATGATCAGAAGTCATTATATACATTATATGCAATTGTCAAAAAACGAAGCAAAAATATTCTTTTTTGAAAAAAATGCATTTGGTAGACTCATCAGGACACATGTCACAACAAAAAGAAAGAATTGCTGAGACTATACATAATTCCAAAGAAATACCAAAATGGAAACACAAAGAAAGAATAAGGACAGAAAAGAACATCTAAAACTATGAAGGAATACAGGACAGTCCAATATAGGTAGCGTTCATAATTCAAGATGGAAAAGGGACAGAATTTGTCAGAAGAAATGCCTGAGGAGATAATGGTGAATAATTTTCCTAAAGGAATATGGAAACAAAACAGTAAGTTAGGTAAGGAACTTGGGACGTTCACAGAGGAGGTATACCAGAAGAAGCACAAGAAAGAGAAGGAAGCAGCATCTTATAAGCAAACAGGTAAGCAACAAATACTAGGTCAGGTGTGAGGCTATGCCTTTAATACCAGCACTTGGAACACAGAGGCAGGCAGACATCTACGAGGTCAAGGCTGTTATGGTCTACATCATAGAGACTTGCAAGACAGCCAGGGCTACAGTGTGAGAGGGGAAGGGAGAAGAAAATATCGAATGCAAAAACTCTCTCTCTCTCTCTCTCTCTCTCTCTCTCTCTCTCTCTCTCTCTCACACACACACACACACACACACACACACATACACACATACATATACACATACAATTAAAATGTACATAGAAATGTTCTATTTAAAATAAAGAACAGTGGTTTTCTTTCAAATGCTGCAAAAACCCCTTTAATATAATTCTTCATGTTGTGATAACCCCAGCCATAAAATTATTTTCATTGCTACTTCATAACTATAATTTTGATACTGTTATGAATAGCAATGCAAATATATGTGTTTTTCTGAGGGCCTTAGGTAACCCCTGTGAAAGGGTCATTTGATCCCAAAGGGGTCGAGACCCACAGCTTGGTATAGAGGAAGTGGGGTCTTCATGTGAGCTTATCTAAGCAAGACCCTTCCCATGCAGGACTTCTACTTTAGTTATACAAGCTAGACAAGCTCTTTCTCATCAGAAAACATTTTTGCAACTGTACTGTAATGGTGAACAATTGTCACCTAAATGGCCAACAACAGAACAGATAGGTGGCAGCATGTGCATGAAATGAAATTCAAATTAAAATAAATGAGTTGTGTAGCTACAATAACCACCACGCGGTAACCACCACACAGCTGCAGCTGCCTGAAAAGGATTTGCCAAGAGCAGGCCCATAAGCAATCAGAGAAGAGGTCCACAAGCCCAGTCCACAAGCCCAGCCCTCCCCATGGGAGCTGTAGGCAGTTGATGGCTGTGGGGGACAGGAAGTCATTGTCCTTAGTGATGTGACCTCCGTGAGTGAACTCCCATGGACAGCTTTGCGCACACGCTCCAGTTAAACCCAGTGAGTCACAATGCAAAAATGAAATCAAAACAAAAAGCCATGAAACTAGAATAGGGACTTGGGGGGGGGGGTGTTGGTGGGAGTTAGAGGTGCAAGAGACAAAAGGAGATGAGTGCACCTGGAGTCAGTTTTATGCATTTATGAAATTTCCACAGGATAAATGAATTTTAAAAAGAGTTTGGTCCTAAACAAAACAAACAAACAAAAAAAAAGTTGTGAAATCATCAGCACGTGCAGAGCGAGGAGTGGAAGCACACAGCTATAATCCTAGCAGGAGATGGGAGCCGGAAAGCTAAGAACTCAAGGAGATCGTCAGCTACATGACAGGTCTGAGACCAGCCTGGCTACATAAGGCCCTGCCTCAGAAAACCAACAATAATAACAATTAATATGAATTATCTATTCAGCTGAAACTTGACACATACAGAAGACAGTCCGTGCAATGATTATAGATGTAGATTACACTGGGAAACACACAGAAGCATTCACAAATACAAAGCGCCAACTTCTGACCATGGTGATCACTTCCTCCAGAGAGGCAGGAATGGTACCAGTTCAACTCAAGGACTGAAGAACGTAGCTTAGGGAGGTCATTCTCAACTCCAAGGACCTTCTCCTCACCAGAAGGTAACAGGGTTAACAAAGTGGGTACTTAAAGTCTAAGCTAATGACCTAGAGGTGATGTTTTATAGGGCTGAGTACCCCAAATAGTGTTGTCCACATTATTCCCTAGTCTCTCAAAGTACAGAATATTACATCATAAAAAGAAAAGAAGTGAATAGTTATTCAAAGTTGGTAGGATTACAGAACCAATAGCGAAGAAAACTCTTAAGAGCTCAATTAGGCACAAAGCAAGCCTCCAACAATCAACAGAGCTCTTCTGTATTTGCAGTCATGTGTTCAAACCTTTCATTGGGAGAAAGGAACCCTATTTTCAGTGTCCAGCAAAAACACAAAGTGCCCAGAAAGACTATCAAGAAGAACCCACATAAAGCGAGAAATGGTACTGAGAAATGTTCCCACATAATCTACTATGCGATCTATAGCTGAACTGTGACCTCCAAATGCCAGCTGTGAGACTGAACAGCCCAGTATATTCCAGCAATTGCCCATGCTCACCACCTACTATTGGCACTTGTAAAGGACTTTACTGTATTGAAATTAGCCACAGTTAGTGTTTTAAAAGAGGAGCCTGGTGGCATGATGACCTTTCTGGCGGTGCTTGGAATCCGCCTCTGCTCATTGCATGATTCTGCCTTCCCCCTCTGCTCTCCATGCTTCCTGCCATGCTCATTTAGAGGTAAATCTCACGAGCCTCATTTGCACTCCAAGCTACTCGCAGCTGACCTTTAATGGAAGCCCTGTTGACTTTATATGACTTTTAATAAAAAGCCTTTCCATTCCTCGCTGGCAAGTCACCTCTGTGAAGGGTGATGCAGTCCCACTACAGATACAACCCCGAGGGTTCAGAGTACAGCCTCGTGTTTCTTCTGCTGTGAAGAAAAATGGAAATCAGGTCATTACTTCCAGGGTCCTGATCTTCCACAGACAGGAATCAGGCCTCTCCTTGGCATTCTTCCCCGGGCTGACCCACTCACAAGCCAGTGCTGCCAAATCACTATCTCCTTGAAGAAGGCACATCAGTTAGCTAGCTATATAGTTAATACATACTTAGATGGGAGCCCAATCTATTTTTTAATTACTAGTAAGGGTAGCCTAACCTGGCATTTTGACTAAGAATATAAAATATTAATTTAATCCTTTGCCTTTCTTTGAGAAACTCACAAACTCTGAGGCAAACTCTATGTTGGAATGCAGAGGTACCATGATCCATAAAATGCACCAGTGGTTGATCCCCTGGGGTGGGGCCAAAACTGATCTGTGCACTTTGATTTGTTCTTGAGGCCAAGGGAATAGGTTTCTCAGAAGGATCGGATTGGCTTTGAATGGGACCTACAACACATGGAGCAAGTCTGAGGCCCTTCTATAGGAGTCATTTCCTCCATTCGTTTTATAAATCACTTCCATCTACATTTTTAAGCAACAACAACGAGTGCATGGTGTCACGGGGGAAGTATAGGACACAAAGGATGCTGAGGACCAACAGCTTGGAGCTTCGAAAGAAAAAGTATTGTTATGTCCTGACCACCAGGTGGCAGTAAAATACAAGAAGACAAGCTTGGCACATTTTCAAATTTGTCCATGAAGCTAGATAGATTTTTGAATTCAATAGGCTTCAGAGGGGACATTATGTACTCCCTGCGACGGTGCCAATTTTGTGATAAGGTGGAGGATGTGGAGTTAATGGCATTGACAGCGATGTGTCTAGGCCACAGTATCTCCAGAAATCCCACATAATTCTATGGTCACTCACACACCACTTAACTCAGTGACCTTACTAGGTACAGTCCCAGAAGGCAATTTCAAGGGCCCAGGCTCATCTTGAAGAACAATATGACTTGGAGCATATCTTATCTAATGTCCTGTCTCCATCTACTACTTCACCTCCATGGGGCAGCCTCAGAGAGGGAATTCAGCTGTCTAAACTA
Source organism: Rattus norvegicus (assembly GCF_021556685.1). NCBI lineage: Eukaryota > Metazoa > Chordata > Mammalia > Rodentia > Muridae > Rattus > Rattus norvegicus. Next base: position 141,497,059 of record NC_141534.1, read on the forward strand.
TCCCTGTCATTTGTCCAGCAAGGAGGGCGATGAGTCACATGGACTGAGAAAGCAACCTTTCCAAAATCCGCTGGTTTTCTCCCCTGAGAACAAGACTCCCACTGACCACAGAATATACTAGTCCACCTTCTGAAGTGGTATTATATGAAGAATCACAGAAGATAGTTCCATAATAGCACAGAGAAGCTCAGAATCAAAGGAAAATCTCAATGACTAGACTACGGTTGTTTTTCAGGGATTTTTTTTTCAGGAACCTTAGCATTAGAAGCTCTGGGTCCTTTATTTCCCAGTGCAATGGCAAAACCGGGGTCACTCACACCGTTGTCATCCACACTCTAAGAGCTGGCTAGGTACAGACCACACTCAAAGGATGTGATTCAGCCTAGTGAATAACATGGCACTTGATGGGCTGTGGCGTTCTCTTCCCTTTCATCAAAGGATCAAGTTCTCAGAAAAGATGGGCACATCGGTTACCCTCCACCAAATATCATGTCATCTCATAGTCAGAGCATGAAGGGAACCTGAGGGGTCAGTGCGATATGGATTCAGCCATCAGGGGACCATAGTATCCCTAACAGCCAGAATGGGTTGTGAGGCCCACGGTATCCTTGGAGTCCACCCTTAGTACATTCAACTCTCATCATCCCAGGGAATGCCCAGGGACTGACACTCGGGCCCAAGGAAAGCCCAGGGTTACATACTTACTTATCGTTCACAAGCTTCCCATGTTGGTGGATCTGGTTTTCCATGGTGAAGTTGATTGTGGCGCCATGCACGTGCTCACCAAAAAACACCTTCATTTTAGACTTATATTCTTCATCCTGGAAATACCGGATCATGTCGGGGAACCACACTGTCAGGCCATAGTAACTGCAAGAGAGTAGGCAGAGAATCTAAGAAGACCCCAGGCTGGCTCATTCTTTCAGCAGTAGAATGTGCATCCATGAGGTAGATCACATTTAATGTAGTAATCCGGTTCATTATTAAAAAAAGGAATACAAAATTTGTCACATTTAACCCATCTAAAAGAAGAAAATGATATTCTGAAATGCACTCGATTAAAAGCTCACTTGTTATCAAACAAAAACCAAAACAAAACAAAGCAAAAAACTACTAGTAGGTTAGGGACTGGTGGGTATTTTCCAGCCTATAGAATACACATCTTAACTCAAAAGCCAGAACTGTAGTAAAAGGAGACATGGTAAAGATGTTCTCACTGGTGTGAGGACTGAGACCGCATGCTCTCCACTCAGCAGCACATAGACAACCTAGGTAGATGAAAGGCAGAAAACAGGAAGAGCGCTGAGCAAATAGTTCAGTGGATAAAGTGCTCACTATGCAAGGCTGAGGAGAGGCTTTCAGATCCCCAGCACCAGCATAAGTCAGAGGTAGACAAGATGGCCTAGAGAGGTAAAGTCAGGAAATACTCAGGGCAAGCTGGCTGACTAGAAGAATCAGCAAGACCCAGGTTTGGTGCCATCCTGCCTCAGTAAATAATGTGGAAACAATCTGGGAAGACACCCAACTTTCTTTTTTATTGGTTATTTTATTTATTTACATTTCAAATGTTATCCCCTCTTCCCAGTTTCTCCTCTACAAGCCCTGATCCCCAGCTACCTCCTCCTGCCTCTATGAGGGTGTTCTCCCACCCACCCACCCACTCCTACCTCAGTGTCCTAGTGTTCCTCTATCCTGGGGTCACCAAGCCTCCATGTGACCAAGGGCCTCCCCTCCCAGTGATGCCAGATAAGGCCATCCTCTGCTACATATGCAGCTAGAGCCATGGGTCACTCCATGTGTACTTTTTGGTTGGTGGTTTAGTCCCTGGGAGCTTTGGGGGGTCTGGTTGGTTGATATTGTTGTTCTTCCTATGGGGTTGCAAACCCTTTCAGCCCCTACAGTCCTTGCCCTAACTTCCCCATTGGGGTCTCCATTCTCAGTCCACTGTTTGGCTGTGTACGTCGAATCTGTATTGGTCCGGCTCTGGCAGAGCCTCTCAGGGGACTGCTATCCTGGGTTCCTGTCAGTAAGCACTTCTTGGCATCAGAAATAGTGTCTGGGTTTGACACCCAACTTTTAATGTCTGGCTTACATAGACACACACACACACACACACACACACACACACACAAAGAGAGAAAGAGAAACATACATATACACCCCACATATTCACATGAAACACAGAAACACAAAACATAAAACATAAAAGCAGCTCTCCTTTTGAATGGTATAGATTATAGCCCAAACCCTAAGACGTCAAGTCAAAGCAACAGATATGAGACTGACAGCAAAAATGCTCTGTTCTATTGATATAAAGGAAAGCACATATGGAGAAGAGCTGACTGGCGCCTGAAGATATTCTGATGGCCATCTCTTCTGACCCTTGAATTCCATTCCAGGAATCCAGTTCACTGACAACGCAGCCCCCGTGCAACCAGGCCAGAGATTCTCTCAGGAATCTCAGCACTAAGAGCTATGAATCCTTTATTTCCCAGTGCAACTGCATAGCCCATGGTCTAGGCGTTGTTGCACTGTTTACAATAGTAAAAGTCTGGAAACTCGAAGAAGGCTTGCAAGGGAGCCGTGGTTAATGATACGTGATGGATGGGGTAGTGTGCGGTGCTACTCAGACATATTATTCTTCTTCAAAGAAGGAAGGCCCACATATGGTAGGACATGCTCATAATCTCAGCGTTTAGCAGGAGGATGCAGGAGGATCAGTGATTCAAGTAAAGCCTCAGCTAAATAGTGAATTTTCAGCCATCCTGGGCTACATGAATGATATCTCAAAACAAGGAAGAAAGAAGAAATAAGGAGGGAAGGAGGGAAACTAAAACCTTAGTTGATTGGGGTGGATAGACACTCGGAATATATCATTGAATACAACAAGCAAATGCAAAGTGTTTTTCCTTGAATAAGAAAAGGAGAACAAAGCATCTGCATACATAAATAGACCTTGACTAAGAGCTATGTGTGTATATAGACCATGGGAACATCTGCATATAGACACAGATCTTGGGAAGCAGCTACACATATTCACAAACCTTGCAAAAAAAAAACCTGTATATATACACAGACTTTGGGAAACAGCTATGTATGTACATCTACATATATCTGTATACATTTACTTACATTTGTGTGTGTGTGGAGGGGTGGAACAAGAAAAACAGAAACTAAAAGATGATTACATGCTGGAGGCAGAAGGGAGTGGGTGTAAGAGAGAGAAGGGAGCAGAGGTAAGATTTCCCTGGTGTTCCAACATTTGGAATGTATTACCTATTAAATGAATTTTAATTCAACATAAATAAATATAAATAAAGCCAACTTTTTAAACATTTGGTGAGTTGGATATTAGTGTGCCCAGTGTATTTGGCTTCTGGAATGTTGGAATTAAATAATTCCTCTATAGGCTTCGTCTATAATCAACCTGTTTGGATCTGAAAGAGCTGATTTCCATCCCTTTCACCCAGATACTGGGTCACATTAATTTAATTATATTCACCCCACTATCAAAGAGATCACCAGAGCTCAGAGTTTTCTGAGGTAAAGGAGTTGTTTGGGGTCATGGTGAAGGGACTGTGGCCAGTTCAAGGCTGGCAAACATGTCTCTAGCAGGCCATGCCCTTCTCCCTATTCCTTCTGCCTTGCTAAAACTGTTAGATTATATCCCTAAAGCTAGGCCCCAAGGCCCTCTCCTTTATTTGGCTTTTTCTCCTCCTGAGGTTGACTACAAGGCCCACCTATCAAGTCCAGCAATCAAAAGCCCCCTTTGTCTCACTTCACGAACATTCCCAATTAAAACAAACACCTCATCCTAACATGGGTTTCCCCCTTTACCCTTCTCAATTGCCATTTACCTATGGGCTACATCTGTCTTCCCTCTACCCAGAGATAGTCCTTTGTCTTCCCCACCCCAACTGAACAAATACCCCTTCCCTACTCTCCCTCACCCATTTGTCCCCTCTCACTTGTTCCCTCCTCTTCTCTCTCCTTCTTCTTCTAGCTCCTCCCTTGTCCCCAGCCTCTCTCCCTCTGGAGCAAATAAATCTCCTTTGCACTGGGAACTTAGTCTTAGGGTGTCCCCAGCCAACTTCTGAGGTTCCCTACACATGGGCTGTAGAACAAAGCGATTTCACAGATCTAAGTGTACAGTCTTCCTAGTTGAGCACTGTGGATCAGATGCTCTTTGTCTGCACAGCAGAACAGCCTGTAAGTGCTGTACACAGCCTGCAGAACCCACCTAGGAAGCAAGGTGATGAAAACTGAAGCTCACGAGCCTGGAGTACCAGCCTGAAGCTTAAAGCCAGAACCAGCTCTTGATTCTTGTTTTGATCTGGTTTGCTTTATTTTGTTGTTTCCTCATTGTTGGGCACAGTAAGACAAGAGCTGGTCAAACACCAACCTTCAGGAAAGTACAGGTATCTTCAACCCCAATGAGTCAAAACCCACACGGGCCAATCTCAGTTCCTTAACCAGTAGGAGGAAAGGAGACTGCCATCTGGCTACTGGAACAAAAAGAAATGTTGGCTCCAGAGCTCCTGAGAAAGGTGCCATTGGTTTAAAAAAATAAGCCAGAAGTTCAGTAATTAAGTATTATAGCTAATGGAAGCAAGAAGTTCACAATTGACAGTCGGTGCTTACTTGAACTCTCCTAAACAGGCAATCTTTGGTGTTGACAGAGGTGGAGGAGGAAGGGGGGAGGAGGAGCAGGAAGAGGAGAAGGAAGAGGAAGAGAAAGAAGAAGAGGGAGGGGAGGAGGAGGAGGAAGAAGAGAAAGAAGAAGAGGGAGAGGAGGAGGAAGAAGAGAAAGAAGAAGAGGGAGGGGAGGAGGAAGAGAAGAAGGAGGAGGAGGAAGAAGAAGAGGAGGAGGAAGAGAAAGAAGAGGAGGGAGAGGAGGAGGAGGAAGAGGAGAAGTAGTGACGCAGTTCACCATTACAATTATTCCACAAAGCTTATGTATACTGAAAACCTAAGTTGTATGCCATGAGCATACCCATTTTCTATTCGTCTGCTATGCCTCAGTGCAGATGTTTTGTCCACAGGAAGCCTGCAGGCATTTTGCAAACACATCAGTAAGACTAGCCTGAGGCTAGAACTCCTCCTGACTGCTCTAAGGATTCTTGTTGGGAGAAGAGGTTTCCGTTCACAGAAATAACAAGATTGTGTTGCTTGTTACTTCTGGCCCAAAGCATCCACTCTGAGACAAACTGTGCACCAGACCAAATTATAACCCTCGATCTATAAACCAGACTAAGGGACCAGCGTGAGATAGAACTTACCTTAAGGCCATGGTGAACCAGACCACAGCCAGAATCAGGGTGTTCATTCTGTAGGGTCCCATCACACAGTACAAGGCGTTATCCCACACCTAAGACGCATACCAGTAAAAAACAGTTAAAGGGAAGGACAGGTGACAGAGAGAACACATTTCTCAGATTTTTTAAAATAAATTGCCTAGGACATCACAGAAGAAAGGAGTAGCCCATTCTCCTCCAGAGGAAGGAGCCCTGTCTAGATAACAAGGAATGTTCAGCCCTTCCTTCTGGCCAGCTTTGAACATCAACACCCGTGTAGTATTTACCCTAGGAACATGGTACTTTGGTAAATGTGACCAAAAGCAGACCAAGTTGAAATTCTAGGGCATTCAGTAAACTGTCGTAGCCAGTTCTACACCCCCTACCCTGCAAGCAGGGAGAAGCTTCAAATATTTATTGACCATAAAGCATGAACCCATCAAGTCTCAGGTCAAGTTGGCTGGTTACCTCAGTGCTCAATAGCTGGCTTGAAGGACTCCGGCAGAAATGGAGTCAGCCATAATGATTCCGTCCCAGAGTCACTTAGAACCCCAGAGCCATTTATTTCTATCAAATCTTCCTTGCTATGAATTATTTAAAGAGAAGTTGCTGGAGAGAAGGGTGTTTACTTAGACTATCAGAACCCCAGTTCTGAGAAAGAGCAGCAGGAGAAGACATTATGGTTTAATCACTCTCATCTCTAGATACAGGGCAAGTTTAGAGGGGGCCCTGCCTAGAGCAGACACCTTCCTTGGGTTGGCCTCCCTGTCATGCTGCCTTAATTTAAGGATGCTTGTGCAGTCTTCATTCTTCACCCTCTGAAATAACAGACTCCTGTGGAGGCAGCCTCCCCTCCTAGCTGCTCACAGACCATACCTGTTTGAAAATGGTCATGAACCTGACCAACCAGCGCTGGTACCAAGTCCCTGTTGAACTCTGGATCTCAATGAATTCATCCATTTGCTTGGGAGTTTTGATGTGGGAAACCTGGAAAGCAAAGATGGATGTGACTATCTCAACACTATTTACCTTCAATATTTTTCCTTCTAAATGTTTAAAAGCAATTGGCTTTGTGGAATTATCTAGAATTTTAAAAACATTTCACAGTCCTCTGATTTTTGATGAAGATTTACGTGGCAGCTCCCAGTGAACTGTCCCCTGTGGATATATGTGACTGCAAGCAAAATGAACTCTAGTCTTTTCAGGAAATGAAGCCATTGAGAAGTGTGTGTTACTGGGTCTATGATATGTTGACTGACTAAAGCGGCTACTGCATTAAAATTCACACTTCTATTAACCAGTCAGTGTAAACATCAGGAAGAGTTAGAGTACAGGCAAGCAACAGCGTTGGGAAGAGACATTGCTACTTAAGATGTTTTTAAAAACACAACGAAATGAGAGAAATCATGGCTTCCTGGACATCCCGATTCTCTTGCTATAAATGAGAGTTCTGGAGTCAGGTAAAGTGAAAAAGGTCTGTGTTCCCCTCAAGGGATAAAAACCTGAAAAGTCTAATGTAAACAACCCTCCCTCACTACATCAGCAACTTTCAAGTCAATGTGGTTTTTAAACTAATCGTTGAATTGTAGACCTAGTCAGTGCTAAGGAGACCATGGAGACACTTTCCCTGAATTCATAGGACAGGAAGAAGAGCATGCTCAATAAAAATAAGAAGCAGTTTCTACTGGTCTTCTAACAAAGCATTTGAAATGGGATAAAATAGATCAAGTTCTCCATTTCTTGCTTCAGCCAATAAATGGTCAATATGGCGATGTGCAGGCCGACAGGAACCGGATGTAGAGCTCTCCTGAGAGACACAGCCAGAATACAGCAAATACAGAGGCGAATGCCAGCAGCAAACCACTGAACTGAGAACAGGACCCCCATTGAAGGAATCAGAAAAAGAACTGGAAGAGCTTGAAGGGGCTCGAGACCCCATATGTACAACAATGCCAAGCAACCAGAGCTTCCAGGGACTAAGCCACTACCTAAGGACTATACATGGACTGACCCTGGGCTCTGACCTCATAGGTAGCAATGAATAGCCTAGTAAGAGCATCAGTGGAAGGGGAAGCCCTTGGTCCTGCCAAGACTGAACCCCCAGTGAACGTGATTGTTGGGGGGAGGGCGGCAATGGGGGGAGGGTTGGGAGGGGAACACCCACATAGAAGGGGAGGGGTTAGGAGGATGTTGACCTGGAAACCGGGAAAGGGAATAACAATCGAAATGTAAATAAGAAATACCCAATTTAATAAAGATGGAGAAAAAATTAAATAAAATATAGGGATAAAAACAAAACAAACAAACAAACAAAAAAGAATGACAAAACTTAAAGGGAGAGAGAGAGAGAGAGAGAGAGAGAGAGAGAGAGAGAGAGAGAGAGAGAGAGAAACACGGATGGGGCTAGATAATATTCAGGATGGCCATTTGCCCACTCAACTGCCTGACAGTCACATCTGATGTCCGAGCCTCCCAGCTACAGATGAGCAGCCTGTGAAAAGTTCTTTCCTCTGGGGTTGGCCTGGGGAGTAGGCAATCATCACAGAAGGCACCTCAGAAGGACCCATCAGAAACGGATGGGGTTTCGCCTCAAATCATCATCTAACCCCATTGGACGTCTTGGCACCAGCTACTGACAGAGGAGGACAAAGGGAAAAGATGATGGCAGATTTGAAAGCACCTTATGAAGCACATTCCAAATCACCAAAGTAGCCTCTGTGGTGTAAAATTTCTTTGCTTTGCTCCCTGAGGAAAAATAACACTCTGTTCCTAGGCTTTTGGGAGTGGGCGTGTTGATTTCCAGCACAACTGCTCGAATTTACGATTAATTAGAACACTTTCTTTGGTGCCACCGAGAAGAGCATATGGCCTCTGTTCCTGTTTACCCTGCCGAAGTTCTTAGTAGACGGCTCCAAATCCCAGACCCTCCAAGGTTTCTCTGCGGGAAAGCTTCTAGCTGTGGCTATCCAGGCGTGGGAGGACTATATCAGAGCTGCAAAAGCCTGCAGCTCCTGGGGCAAGGAGAGGTGAGCACTTAGCCGAACAGCTTCAGGACTGACTCCCTCTTCTGGTGTGGGCGGCTGAACGCATTTATGAGGGATTTACTGAAAGGGACACACAAGACAGGAGCTGGTGGCTCTGCCCAGGTGGGCAGAGTATGCAACCCTCTGCTGACCGCCAGCTGCCTGAGGTCGGTCAACTTTCAGTTCTTCCTTCCTGGTATTTTTACTCCTTCCTTCCTTCCCTTCCCTTCCCCTCCCCTTCCCTCCCTTCCCCTCCCCTCCCCTCCCTTCCCCTTCTGTCCCCTCTCTCCCTTCCCCTTTCTCCTGCATTTCCCCTTTCCCTCCTTTCCACTTTGCCCTCTCCTGCACTTTCTCCCTCCGTCCCTTCTTCCTTTGATTCCTTTCTTCCCATTCTCTTCTTCCTCCCCTCTCTTCCCTTCCTCCTCCTCCTCTGCCCCACCCCCACCCTACTCCCCGTTTCCCTCTTTCCTGGACTATCCAGTTATCTACTTCAACATAGCTCATGATCAACAAGTCAGTTTGGGACACTGAACATAGCTATAACCTTTTAGTTCCCCTTTTCTATTAGGTTAAACGCAGATGAAGAAGAGGAAAAGAAAAAAAATCACTAAAAGCAGATGCGAGGCCCCAGGGTCTAGGAAATGGCATGCATGTTAGAGTAAGAAGATCCCAGAATCTTGCACTCTGATCTCCATGGGCGTCCTTCCCAGTGTGCTCACATCCCTAACATGAAGAACTCTGGTCCTGAAGTAAACACCTTAGCTTTTGCCTTTAGAAGTTGGGGGTACTTGTTGGTTTTATCATCTCAAACTTCCTAGAAGAACATGAACTAGTTGACTGCCTGAGCTCACCCTAGGGAAGCTTCCCCCTGAACTCCCACAGTGGAATCCCAGCCACCACTGGGTAGGAGCTGCAGACTAGCAAACCACTTTCTGTTCGGATAAAAGCCTAATTGTAATGTGCAAGATCTTATCTCTTTGCACTTGGCCAAGTGAGAAAGTGGGATCTCTTTTCAACAAAGGACAGCCAGTCTCACAAGCCAAGCCAGGTTTCCAGAAGTATTCCTTACAGAAGTCACAGTCCGGTTGCCCTGGGAGAGTCTTATGGTGAAAGGTGACCAAGCATAAGCTGAGAATCCAGTGAGTACACTCCCAAGAAATGAAGAATGCACACATACTCACATGCACGTGCGCACACACACACACACACACACACACACACACGCACACGCACACGTACACGTACACGTACACGTATACACGCCGACACAGACACATGCCAACACAGATGCATGCATGCACTCACACACAAAATGGAGTGGAAAGGAACCACCTCTTAGAAGAGTCCACAGTTGTGAGAAAACATTTAATCAAATATATGGGCTATGCAGGAATCCTAGAGACACATTCGGACTTCAAAGACCAATACCCTACCATACAGGAGCCAAGAAGGTTCTCCTATTTCATAGCATTCAGGGCATGCTGTGGAGGAGGGCATCAGAGCACAAAAAGAGGTTTTAAAAGGAGGGAAAGTCTGGCAGGAAGAAAGGGCAAAACTATGTGTTCTGATATAATTTCCATTATCGTCAACTTTTCAGTAACGCCACCAAATTCACAAATGCTTGCTGCAGATGGTGGGTGGGTGTCTGGATGTGTGTCCTATGTCAGGTTGATATGGTTCAAAAGTCATTGCAGCTGAGGTGAATGCAGAGACTGGAGGAAGAGAGATGGCTAGGGACAAACCTCCCAGGAAGAACCTGGAGCTTGGACTTGCCCAGGCTGTGGAACAGGAAGGACAGCTGCTGGTGTGATGGCAGAGGGCAGAGTCTGCTCTAATGCCTGGCTTCTGCAGCTGTCACCTTCCTGGCATCACAGCCCATCGGAGAGAATGTGTGTAGGCTAGAAAGGTGGGAGAGCCATTGACATCTTCATTTGGAGCATTTCTCTTGTTTGTTCTTCATAATACATTTTAGTAATGGATGTACTGATCCCATAAAAGTAGAAGCAAAAGTGTCGAGGAGAACAAACAGAAGTAATGGAAGGGGAGAGGGAAGAGGTGGGTTGGAGGATGGGGGTTTTGCTAATACATACAGTAGACTTATTTATAAATATGTAGAAATTAATTTAAAATTAAAAGTAAATTGTCTATTATTTTTAATGTTGGAGCATAAGAACTGGGCAAACATGCTATCAAGCAATTTTCTATAAAGATAGTAATGAGATAACTTATGAAAAACATATGTCATAACATCTTCCATAGCTGTTAATATTTTGGAATATTCCAAGGCAGGCATTGTTTTGAGTTCTTTGTTTAATCTCTGTAATAATGTCTTTGCAGGCACACATTCTGCCTTTCCCCATGGGGAAACTCAAGTTCATCTATGTGATCCTACCTGAGAATCCAGGGCTTTAAGCCACAGGTTAAGAAGGAAAAGAGTGGGTGCATGGGAATTAGGTGGGACCTTGTCCAGAATGGCTTCTCAGGAAACCTGGTCTGAAGGGATGTCATAAGTGCAGGCGCAAATAGCTGCCTGGGCCAAGCCTTGCTGGTGTCTGGCTACAAAGTATGGCAAGCAGGAGCAAAGCATCATGGAAATCACCACTTCCTTGTTCTTAATCCCAGGCTAACAGCCAGTACTGATAGGGTGGAGAGAAAAGGGTAGCCTGCAACTCGTAGTTTGGAAAGGTAACATAACTCTAATGAGATGTAACTTGGGAATTCATCTCAAGGTTCTATTTAAATGTTTAGAAATGTATCTGTCTGTCTGTCTGTGTATATGTAACAATGATTAACTAAAGAAGAGGCCATAAATTTGAAAGAGAGCAAGGAGAAATTTGAGAGGGTTTTGGGGAAGGGAAGGGAAGGGAAGGGAAGGGAAGGGAAGAAATGTGATTATATTACAATCTCAAAAAGGCAAATAATAAAAGCAATAATAAAAATAATCAATGCCATCTGAGCCAGAAATTTTATTTCTACAGAACATGAAGAGAGGAGCTACATGGATGAGGAAAGTCATCACAGCAATATTAATAGAAACAGGTAATAAAACGATATAAATGAGCCTCTGGCATTAGGGACGTGTTGAAAGCGGTGTTAATGTTCTGAGCACTGATGTTCACTAAAATGACAGTCTCATTCATTAAAACGATAGTATGAGAGGCTAATGGAGAGAAACGATGTCTATGGATGTGTGTGGTGATACCCAAAATGCTAGTGCATGCATCTAAATACCATACACAAATCTTCATGTGGATCTATGTAAACAAGAATATAGCTAGCCTTTTCTTTTTCTAAAGTCACCCATTTTTACCTTTGTGGGTGAGGATAGGGGTGGGTGTTGTCTGCAGGTGAGTCTGTACATCACAAGAATGTCTGATACTCATAACGGCCAGAAGGAGGAATCAGATCCCCTGTACTGAAGTTATGGTGAGTTATCATGCAGGGGCTGGAGACTAAACCCTGGTCCTCTGCAAGAACAGCAAATGCTCCTAAGCACTGAGCCATCTCTTCAACCCCAATGTGCTTTTCCCCCTTTCTTGATGATTTAGTGTGTGTGTGTGTGTGTGTGTGTGTGTGTGTGTGTCTGTGTGTCTGTGTGTCTGTGTGTGTCTGTGTGTCTGTGCGTCTGTGTGTCTGTGTCTGTGTGTGTCTGTGTCTCTGTATATGTGTCTATGTGTCTGTGTTTTCCTACTGTGGGCTCTGGGGATCAATCTCAGGTCCTCATGTATGTGCCTCAAGTACTCTTCTGAGTGAAGCACCTTCTCAACCTTCCTCAGGTAATGTTACTAGAAAACAATAATAGAAAAAAAAACTACCTAGGAGTGGCAAGATGGGTAAAATGATGCTCTGGGTAGAGGTGCTTGCACACAGCCTAATGACTGGGAGTTTGATGCTTGAATCCCACAAGGGGGCAGGAGAGAACTGACTCCTGACAGTTATCCTCTGACTTTTATATGTATGCTATGGTGTGCATGCACCTGTACACACACACACACACACACACACACACACACACACACACACACACACTGTAAATAATTCTGATGAAGACATCTTTGAGTATGAAAATGATGGGATTATTAAAGGAATACTTTTCTTTCAATACAGTGGTAAAGTGCCTTGTTGGTACAGACGAGCACACTCACCGTGAACACCTTCTCAGGGGTCCCCTTAGCTCTCATGTTGGTGTCATGGACTTGCTTGAGAATCATCCAGGCTTCATCATGCTTGCCCATCTGGAAAATCCAAAATAGAGACGTGAAACTTCATGGCTGCCTATGACTCTTTTTCACAGGGATGGAATTCCCTCCACCCCTAAACATCGTGCTGGGTCTGAAGGATCAGACATGGACCCATTAGACACAGGTAAGGCCTGTGATAGCCTACAAAAAGTCCGCAGTCTAACAGCCAGAATACAGCAAATACAGAGGCAAATGCCAGCAGCAAACCACTGAACTGAGAATAGGACCCCCGTTGAAGGAATCAGAGAAAGAACTGGAAGAGCTTGAAGGGGCTCGAGACCCCATATGTACAACAATGCCAAGCAACCAGAGCTTCGAGGGACTAAGCCACTACCTAAAGACTATACATGGACTGACCCTGGACTCTGTCCCCATAGGTAGCAATGAATATCCTAGTAAGAGCACCAGTGGAAGGGGAAGCCCTGGGTCCTGCTAAGACTGAACCCCCAGTGAATGTGATTGTTGGGGGGAGGGCGGCAAGGGAGGGAGGATGGGGAGGGGGAGGGATTGGGGTATGTCTGCCCGGAAACCGGGAAAGGGAATAACACTCGAAATGTATATAAGAAATACTCAAGTTAATAATATATATATATATATACACATATATATATATATATATATATATATATATATATATAAAACCAAAAAAAAAAAAAAAGTCTACAGTCTATCCTGCATTGGAAGAATAACTAGGTTTTGGCTTCAAGGGATAAATGTCGTATGTTGTTATCACTACAAAGTTGAGTGGATCATGGAGCAGGGACCATGCTCCTTACTGATGAGATGAAGCAAAAAGTAATGTACTGTGAGTGAGGTCCTAAGTACCACCCTAACCCTGGCACTGTCCTGCTGAATGTGGCCTTATTCAGAAAGAAGGCTGCTGTGTGGAATTAGTTAACATCAGTTCATCTTTGAGAAGAGTGGTTCCCCAACCCACTATGACTGGCAGCGTCCTTGTGAAGAACGGGAAAGGAACATCCTTGACTGCAAGTTTCAGAGGGAGCCTAGCCCTGCTGAATCCTTCATTTTTTGCTTCTCATTTATGGAACTGTGAGATAAATTTGTTGGTGTCAACCTCTGGCACTTTGTTAGGGCATCCATAAGAAATGTAGAGGCGAAGTTTGCGTTTTGCAATGGCCCTGGCGAAAAACTACCTGGTGTATGTGATTAGAAAGTAGGGTGCAAGAGAGAACTAGACATGGATCATCTTTGCAATAGTCATCGACGAGGCTGATCTAAGGACTGAGGCTGTATGAGACTGAGTCCCGTCACTTGCTCCCAGCTCCTGCTTTCTGATGGCTGTAGGCACAAGGGCCCCCAGCGTAGCAAACTCATAAGGTCACCAGCAGCTTCCTAGTGAGTAGAGGCCCTGTAGAGCTAAGAGTCCTAGAGGCTCTGGGATAGTGACAAGATTTAGCAAAGACTTCACTGTGGCCATCCCCCCCCCCAAAAAAAACAAGCATGCATGAAAATATGATGGGTCTCCTCTTTGGGACCGCTGTGAAAAGATAATACCATAAGGTGAGCCAAGACCTGTCTTTCAGTACCCTCCAAGCCTGAGGGAGGGTCCCTGCCTATTACACTATGAGCTCCAATTCATGCCCTGCCACCATCACCAAGAGGAAGGGAAACCAGATTTAGTGATAGGCAAGGTCATCAATGAAGGAAAGTGTGCAGCAAGAAACAAGGAGAGAACACACAGCCGGGGATTGAGTGAACTAGGCCAGGACTCCTGGGACTGGTAAAGACTCACCTCCAGCAGGAACCTGGGGCTTTCTGGCATGAACTTCAGGGCCACCATGGACACAGTGGCAGGCAGAGCACAGACGATGACAAACACTCTCCAGCTGTGGAAGTGATAATTGGTTCCCATGCTGAAGCCCCAGCCTGTAAGGAAGCAGATTTGTGGAATAGGCTTTTTTCCACAGCAGACAAAATGGAAGAACCAGCTCTCACGCTCACTCCAGCCTTTCAGCCTTGCTGAAAAAAAATGCAGATTCCCTGTTTTGCACCAGAGCTTCTCAGTCTGGGATATGAGCTGGGAGTCTGCATTTTAACAAACCCTGAGCTCTGGGCCTGCCTGACATTTATAGGTTCTTATATAAATATATAATAGGAAAACAACAGCCTCAGTCAAACATGGGAGTGCATGCTTATCATCTCAGTATTTAGGTGGCTGAGACAGGATGATGACTGTGAGTGATGATGAGACTTTGTCAAAAAAAAAAAAAAAAGAAAGAAAGAAAAGGAAAAAAGATAAATCACTGTCTTACTTTTGCCTTTATCTCTCTGCTCCGCCAGGGTCTCATATTTAGCCCAACTTGGCCTGGAACTTGTTGGTTTAAGGATCATCTTAAACGTCTCTATCTGAAATATTTATTTTTATTTTATGCGAATAAGTGTTTTGCCTGCGTGTATGTATGCACACCATTTGTGTGCCTAGCATATAAAGAGGTCAGAAGAGAGTATCAGGTACCCTAGAACCCGAGTTATGGATGGTTGTGAGCAACCATGTGGGCTCTGAGAATAGAACCCTAATCATCTACAAGATTAATAAATGCACAGAACCATTGAGCCACCTTCCCAGCCCTAACCACGAACTTCCAGTCTTCCTACCTCTGCCTCCCACATACTGGGATTGCAGGCATGCACCATCATACCCAGTTTATATGGTGCTGGAGGTAGATTCAAGGCCTAGTGTATGGTGGATAAAACTGTGCTGATGGAGTTATATCTTCAGCCCTGTATAGACATCTAATTCTTAGTGAACAAACTGTTAGCTGAGGATGTTCTACTGCCATACCTCCACAAACAAGGCCTAGGAGGCACTCTCCCTGCATGCCCTTCTCTTCCTACATAAGAAGTGGCTCCCCATGCCAAATGGAAGAAACACCCAAGACTGTCATGGTGGAGAAGGGATCCTATCTCGATCATAGGCATTCAGTGGGATTGAGTTCCCAAAGCATGATCTTGTTTAGAGGGATTTGGGGAATCCAAGTGAAACTTGTGGCATCACCCCAGAGGAGGCCTTATGGTAGCGCATGGATCAGTGTTCCCTCTTACTCAGATCAAAGAACGATACCAGCTCCAAGTGACTGCAGTGAGCAGGCTTCATGACCTCATGTTGGAAAGCATCACAGATCCTGATGTGACTGAATATGTTTCCAAAAGCAAATGTTCTTCTCCATTCAAATGAATCTTCCCACCATTGAAAGGGCATGTGACTAGGCTCTATGAGCAGCTGTTGTGTGAAGTATTACTGAACTCTTTTTCAGAGGTTACACTGAGAAAGCACGTTAAGGCTTTATTAGTGTAAAGTCATACATAGCATGAAGTGATGGGTTCATCATGACATTTTTCATCGCAGCATGCCATGTGCTCTTGTCTATATTCACATCCCATTATCCTGTCATCTGTCCCCTTCCTATAGTCCCCTTTGTCTTCCCAAATTGTCCTGTCCTACTTTCACATCATCCGTAATTAAATCTAGGCTGTGCATATGAAAGAAAACATGCAATATTTGTCTTTCAACAAATCTCCAACTCCATCCATTTTCTTGCAAATGACTTAACTATGTTCTTCATGGCTGAACAAGTCTTCATTCTATATCTACACCACATTTACTTTATTCGTTATCTCTTGATGGACATGCAGGTTGGTTCCATACCTTAGCTACTGTAAGCCATGCTGTGGTAAACCCAGATGTGTGCCCAGCTCTGCAGTATCTTTACTTAGATTTCTTTACGTATGCATCTAGTAAAGTCATAGCTGGATTGTAGGAGAGCCCTAGTTTTATTTGGTTTTGGTTGCTTGGAGAGAATCTTCTGTTGTGATTTCCATAGTGGCTATATGAGTTTACCCAAGCATTAACTTGTAACACTCTCATGGATAGCCCAACCCCCCCCTTATTAGGAGCCACAACACAGCACAATGGTAAGAACTTGGGTTTTTGTAGTCAAATAGGTCAGAGTTCAAATCCTGAGCATATCATTACCTCAAGGATTATATCATTCCCTGGGTCCCCTGCAAGCTTGCTATGCACGCCCTTTCCCGGAAACCCATAATGACTCATCAGCTTCAAGACGGGATTCAACCTTTTTAGAAGTAACTACCTGGCACTCAGTGTAAGAGCTGCTGAATAAAATCGATGAGTTACTTTGGAAAGGCAAAGGCTGAAGTTACAATACCCCTCAGGGCTTATCTGAAAACAGCCCAATCAGTATTTTCATAGATAATACCTAAGAAATGAATGTACTCACTCTTAACATCTAGAAGATAGTAACTTCTTGGACACAAAAATTCTAGTCCTTTAACTAAAAAAACACTTTCTGGCTGGCTCAGGTGACAGGAAGCTCACATCTTGAGATTTTTGATTTCCCATCATGCTTCAGCCTTGTTTCCACAGTTGACTTCTAACTCACATCTGTGCCTCAGACATTTCCTACCGCACATACAGCTGAACAGCAGTAGCAAAGCAGGAGGCCAGGTGGTGAGACGGCCCTTTGAGAGGGCACTCATACACCATCCAGTGTGCTCCATTACAGCCAACCCTCTTTTCACACAGATTGGTCATCCCTGTCTCACTGGGGTTGATGATTCATTTTAATTTTAATTTAAAAAGCCCATATTTCCTCCTGGGAGTAATACTAGTCAAGGAAAGATAAAAACCATAGCATTATTTGCACAAGGTCGGCTCAGGTCCAAGCACAGTTCTGGCATCATTAGAAGCAAAGTTGATCAAAACTTCCGAGGGAGTCAAACTCAAATAGATGGCTAGGAAAGAGGGACTGACATTGGTATATTTAGAAGGTATCCTGCATCAGAAAGACTTTTTCTTCATGATAATGTGTGTAAAATAACTAACATCCATTATTCCCTCATGCTTCTGTGGCTTTTCTGGTGATTTCAGTCATTTGCATTATTGCGTTCATTAGGCACATCTTTGGAGCCTTAAATTGAATAAAATTAAATAATGAGCTGCCTCCAAATATTTGGAACAACATTAATTCAGAGGCACGGATTGCTCTGCTGGCTGATCTTTCAGCTTGCCCTACTTTTCTCTGTCAGGATTGCACAAACATCTGGTGGGGCTGACTACAATGACAGCCATTCTTCCATCATCTACCCGCTTGTTTTTAGTGTTTTCCAGGCTATCCCAATGAGCTCTCATGAGGAGGGAGAGGAGAAAGAGGGGAAGGAGAAGGAGGAGGAGGAATAAGAAGAGGAAGAAGAGAAGGAGGAAGAGGAGGAGGAAGGGGAGGAAGAGGAGTAAGGAGAGGAGGAGGAGGAAAGGGAGGAGGAAGGGGAGGAGGAGGAAGGACAGGAGGAGGAAGAGGAGGAGGAAGAAGAAGAGGAGGAGGAAGGGGAGGAAGAGGAGTAAGGAGAGGAGTAGGAGGAAGGGGAGGAGGAAGGGGAGGAGGAGGAAGGAGAGGAGGAGGAAGAGGAGGAGGAAGAGGAAGAGGAAGAGGAAGAAGAGAAGGAGGAAGAGGAGGAGGAAGGGGAGGAAGAGGAGTAAGGAGAGGAGTAGGAGGAAAGGGAGGAGGAAGGGGAGGAGGAGGAAGGAGAGGAGGAGGAAGAGGAGGATGAGGAAGTGGAGGAGGAGGAAGAGGAAGAGGAGGAGGAAGGGGAGGAAGAGGAGTAAGGAGAGGAGTAGGAGGAAGGGGAGGAGGAAGGGGAGGAGGAGGAAGGAGAGGAGGAGGAAGAGGAGGAGGAGGAAGAGGAAGAGGAGGAGTAGGAGGGAGAGGAGGAAGAGGAAGGGGAGATGGAGAAGGAGGAGGATTTTTCCAAGTTTTGACATTTTTTTTCCTCAGTGAATCAGTTGCCCAAATTTCTGGAGCCAGGACTCCCATGATTCCGTCTTATAAAAGCAAAACTAAACAGATTGTACAAGCTGCATATACAAGCTTCAGTCGCCTTCCTAAAGTCACCCTTCCCATTTGTTAGAGGACGCACGTCTCAAACATGCAGAAACACGCCATCAAACGTCTTATCGCTGTGCATCAAACACTGGCCCTGGTAAAACGACGCTTAAAGTAAATAATTGCTCTGTTGTACTCTGATTCTGCCAAAACTTGCCTAGAATAGTTTTCCTCCAAGCTAATACCTGCATTGATTAAACCTCTACTTCTAAATTAGAATATAAAAGTCACAGATTTTATACAGGCATAAGAATAAAGAAGATTCCTATCCATTTGGGGTAAAGTATTTAGCCACAAGCACTACTGTTTGCCAGCAGTGACCAGACAGCAACCATGTGGTCCCTTCAACATAGTCTCTCATTTGGTCTTGTTTGCTCCCCACCAGACCTTTAGTAAATACCTGTAATCCCAGCAGTTAAGACACAGAAATAGGACTAAATAGATTGCTCAGGAGTTAAGAGCACTGACTACTCTTCCAGAGGTCCTGAGTTCAATTCCCAGCAACCACATGGTGGCTCACAACCATCTGTAATGAGATCTGATGCCCTCTTCTGGTGTGTCTGAAGACAGTGACAGTGTACTCATGGATAAAATAAATAAATAAACCTTTTTAAAAAGGACATAAAAGTAGGAAAGCTGCTGAAATTTCAAGGCCAACCAGGACCACAACATGAAATCCTGCTTTAAAAAGCAAAGCCAAAAAAGAAACCATGCATTCAGATATGAACACTCGCATACGTGCATGTGTTTGTGTGTGTGTGTGTGTGTGTGTGTGTGTGTGTGTGTGTGTGTGTGTGTTTTAAGGTTTATAAACTAATGCAGGTTGTGGTGATTACTGTGACTCTTCTCTCCTCTTACAGATCCATTCCTACCCTTCCACTTCCCCACTGTGTTGCAGACACATGACACGGATCATACTGGCCCACCACCCTGTGCACACTTCCATGGGTGAAGAAGAACTCTAACCCAGCCAGGACCTGCACCTTCTGGTAAATGGTGACTGGTTGAGGTGAGAACATGTTTCCAACCAGAGGAAGTCAGAGTTGACTTCTCGAAGATTCTCAAAGTTGAATTCTCAAGATTGTTTGTACCCTGGGAACTACTGTACTTTGGGCTGGCAGGGAGCCTCAAGTGAATTCTTTTCACTTCTTTTTCCTGTTCTGTAAGCCATGAAAGTACAGCTGTAAAGATGGGGTGCCGTGGCCCCATACTGCACAACAGCACTAATTTACTCAGACTTTACTCAGATTTATTCAGAATAAATATTTATTTATTTTTATCCAGATTTGACCTCACCAAAAATGTTTTTCAGTAACTTCATGCAAATGTGGAAATAGTTCTATAGTGCTAACACAATAATTGGTTAACAGAGGAAGTTGTCTTACATAAAGAAGGGCCACATCCAGCTTGTGGATCTGCTTCCCTAACTGGACCACCTTGTCTGGCCTCAGTGGGCGAGGATGTGCCTAGTCCTGCAGTGACCTGATATGTCAGGATGAATTGGTGCCCAGGGGGCCTTCTCAGAGGAGAGGGGGAGGGGAGGAGCTGTGTGAGGCAAGACTGGGAGGAGAGGGAGGCTGTGACCAGGATGTAAAATGAATAAATAAATTATTAATGGAAAAAATTTTAAATAAACGTTTGATGCCTGGAGGAAAAAGATAAATAAGCAAACAAATAAATAAAATTTTCTTCCTTGGAACCGTGTGCCCAAGTAGGTAACAAATTAAAATGTGTATCTGGTGAAGGATAGAATGGCCTCCTTTTAGGTATATGTAATTTGATATCTAAAGTCATAAAAAACTGCCTACTGACAGAATTGCCAGAAAATTGTCTTTTCTTCTGTAGACCTATTCATAACTGTGTTTCTAATGATATAAAATCTAGTTGATTCCCAAATATTAAAAATGACCACAATGATGGTCCCTAACTCCTTTCTGTTTTCTAGACGCCCAGCTGGCCCGTGTTTCCCAGCATTCATTGCAGTAGCATTTGTTCTACCACAGAGATGTGAACAAAAGAATGTGAATGGAGATCATAAGCTCTATTTCCTGCCCTTTAAAAACCTGCATAGAGCCGGGCATGCTCGTGCACGTTTTAAATCCAGCACTCAGGAGGCAGAGGCAGGCAGGCGTCTGTGAGTCTGAGGCCAGCTTGGTCTACAAAGTGAGTTCTAGGACAGCAGCCAGCACGACACAGAGAAACCCTGTCCCGAAGAAAATAAATAAAAAATAAATAAATAAATAAATAAATAAATAGATAGATAGATAGATAGATAGATAGATAGATAAATAAATAAATAAATAAATAAATAAATAAATAAATAAATGTGAAAACGTGCAACAGAACTGTCCATGCTCTTTTACGGGTGAAAGACAAGAAAAGCCAGTTTTCACATCCCTGCGACAGAACACCTAACAGAAACAACTTAAGGGAGAACAAGAGCTCAGAACCCATAGTACGTGGTGGAGAACGCATAGTAGGGACAGTCAACAGCTGTGGCAGCAGTGATATAAGATAGCTGGTCATCTCAGCCACTGGGAAGCACAGGTCACAAGCCAGAGCTAGGCCATAATCTCCTTGCCTACCCCATGGACCTATATCTACTGGCTGGACCCGATGTTCAAAAGGTTCACAACCTTACTAAACAGTAGTACTGGCTGGGCACCAACTGTTCAAACCATATGAGCCTGTGGAGGACATTTAGCATTGAAACCATTAAGATGCTACAGGGCATCTGCTAAAGACGGTCCAAATGTCTGACGTGAGGCTCAGCTACTGATGGAGCACAGCCATCTGCAAATCAGAAACATCAGCCTGACTTTACAGGAGAAAGAAACTTGTATTATTTCTTCTAAAAACTAAAAACCACTGACGTGTCTGATCTATCAGTGGATCACAGAAATGCACCCAATAATGCCCCAACTAATACAGCGTCATAAATACTGCCACTATTTCTTACAACGATACATATCAGCCTCCCTGAGCTCAGCACACACTGTAGAGTCAGATTTAAAACTAGAAAATGTCACATAATGCCCCTACTAGTCTGTAGGATTTTAGAGCACTGCAGAGCATAGCAATCAACAATTTGCCAAATGAACAAATAAATAAATAAATAAATACTTTTGAAGAATGCCCATGGCACTACCAGAATACTCAAAAGGCATCAAAAAATTCAAAATTGCTATTTATTCCCCTATTTGCCTCTCAACAAAACTAATAGTAAAGTCAATGTTGTCAAGTCTTTCTGTAGAGATCACAGTGTTTACTTATTGGAGATAATAAAATCGTCCTGGATAAAATGATCATGGATTGCTTTCCTTCTGTGAACAGTTAAGAATGACATCAGGCATGAAAGTGGTGTATTTCTGTATAGTGTCAGGATACAAAGGTCAACATACAACAGTCATCAGTGCTGCCACACACCAATAACAAATTTACAAAGAAACCTTTTAATCCCATTCACAATATTTCAAAAATAACTATAAATAAACTTGGCAAAGGAAGTAAAGTGTCTCTGGTGTGGAAAAAAATAAATTGAAGAAGATATGAGATGAAAAGACTTTCATGTTGATGGATTGGTTAGTGGAATTCATATCATTAAAATGGCCAGGTTACCAAAAAAAATCTACAAATTCAGTGAAGTTTCAATTAGAATCCCAATGATATCCTATACTGAAAAAATTAATAGGAAATCACACACACACACAGACACACACACACAGACACACACACACACAGAGAGAGAGAGAGGGAGAGAGAGAGAGAGAGAGAGAGAGAGAGAGAGAGAGAGAGAGAGAGAGAGAGAGAGAGAGAGAGAGAGAGAGAGAGAGAGAGAAGAAAACAAAACAGCACAACCCTTTGGTGTGGAGTGCCAAAGAAATCCTTAGAAAGATTTTGTTCCATTTGTCATCTGTAAAACGTTCCTCACAACGCTCCAGTCATTGAAGTGAAGAGGATCAGAGGAAATGAAGGTTGTGTGAGTGGAGAACTGAGCCCTGCAGGTTGTCCTTCACAAGTGTGTACATGAGAACTCACACCAAGACATAGGTAAAAGAAAATTTAAAGGAGAGGAAAAGAAAGGAGTGGATGGAGGAGAAATAGAAAAGGAGAGGGTAAGAGATGACATCATTTCTAAACTGAAATTAGCAATTTGTCTGCAATATTATATCTTTTTTTAAAAAAAAAAGTCACATACAGAAACTGTGTACAAGATAGGGAATAAGGTCAAGAGCAGGTATTTATTTGATGTGGTTGCCATAGAAACAGAGAACCTGAAACTATCTTAAGTCTGCCTCACCATAGTGTGGAATGATGCTCCAGGCCATGGCAGATGCGTAGATGCCCCCAGTCATCCAGAAGATACCCAGCCAGCTGAGATGCTCACCGCGTTTCTCCCGTGATAAGAACTCAGAAAAGTAGGCAAAAACAATTGGCAGGGAGCCCCCAATACTGAAGAGAGAAAACACCAGAGAGAGGTCATCAAGTAATAAACTTAAAATTGTCATAGCAGAAACCAAATTGTTTTCTACTGTACCTTTGGGCTCTGTGGTGAAAGGCTCATTAATTTAAGAGACCATCAATGAGGCTTCCCCTACATTTGCAAAGTATTCTTGGATTGTTTTGACCTTTAAAAAGTTATTGCATTTATTTATTTATTTAGTTAGTTAGTTAGTTAGTTAGTTATTATCATGTGTGCAAGACATGCTATAACCCATAGGCATTAGACGACAACTTGTGGGAGTTAGTTCTCCACTTCTGCCCTGTACATTCTGGCTACTGAACTCTGGCCATCAGGCTTGGTACCTTCTACCCACTGAGCCATCATGTCTGCCCTTTAAATAGGGTCTTTAAAGTCAAACAAAAACATTCAGTCCAAATGCTTCATGAGGTATCACGTGGAGCTAGAGGGCCAGAGATGAGACTCGGGGTGGAGGAGAGCCAGTACATACCCTATGCCTGAGATGAGTCTGCAGAAGAGGAAAGCTCCATATCCCTGCACGAAGGAGGAGAGGGAGGCAAAGGAAGCATTGATAGCCAAGGACATGCTGAGGACCTTCTTCCTTCCCAGTTTATCAGCCAGGCCCCCCAGGATGAAGGCTCCTGCCATCATTCCTAGGTAGACAATCAGCCCTACGAAGAAGAAAAAGACAGAGGGTTAAAGAGAAAAGACAAGACATTAGAGAGCATTCGTCACCATGAACTCCACCCTTAGGCTTTGTGGTGAAATAACCCGAGACCCATGAGCATTGGTCTCTAATGCTCACTTTCCCCAACCTACAAATCCCACATTCAAATGCAAGATGACACAAGACCCCCATGGCGAATCAGAAACCATCCAAAGGTGATCTTCTGCATAGGCTGTTGGAACAAAATAATAAGCTCACCAACTTTACAAGCAGAGACACCAACACAGATCAACTAAAATTAAGATCATCACCCCATTCTCAAGACTACTATTTTAGTCTCACAATCCACACGTTAAATGCTGTAATTTTGCATTTAAATAAAAAAGCTACTTTAAAGGTCCTCATAAGAGATTTAGTATTTAAAGAGAGAAACTTCAGGGCAGATTGTGTGGGAAACATTGCAAAGGAAGAAAATAATGTAAATGATGAACAGCAATTGGCATAGCATTGATTGATTTACACCCATGAGCACCATGTTTCAAGCCATAGCATTTGAACATCTTAGGGAAATATAGTTGCATAATTTATAATGAGGGGCAACGAGTCCAACTTCAGTCCTCCGCGTATATATGCAGTGTTCCCCACACTGTTTACTCAAGCATCTGTCCTTCCCTGTTGTACTTTATTGGCAATTTTCTCAAAGACAAATCCACCATGGGGCTGGAGAGAAATCTTCATGCATAAAAGTACAGGCTGCTCTTCCAGAGGACCTGGGTTCAATTCCCAGCAGCTCACAACCATCTGTAGCTCCAGTTCCAGGGGACCCAACACCCTACTCTGGCTGTCTCAGGCACCAGACACATACCTGGTACACAGACATACATTCCAACAAAGCACCCATACACATTAAAAATTTAAATATATATGTATGTATATAATCCAAAGACCAATCATCATAAATTTGTAGATTTATTTCTAGGTCATGATTCTGTTTTACTGCTTTTTAATTTCCGTGCCAGTATAAAGATCAATTCTGTCTTGATCTTTATAGTTTTGAAGCATATATGAAGTTGGATAATGTAATGCCACCAACTTTGTTCTTGTTTCTTGAGATTTCTTCGTTTAGTCAGTGTCTTGTGTGCCATACAAGTTTTATATTTTTTCTAACACTGAGGAATATGTCATTGGGATTTTGATAAGGATTGCACGATGGACCATTTTAGTTAGTATGAGCATTTAACCGTATCAGCTCTTCCAATTGGGCAATAAATATGTTCCCATTTATTCGCAAGTTCGTCAGTCTTCATCTTCAGTGTTTTATAGTTCTTAGTGTATGGCTCTTCTATTTCCTTGCTTAAATGAATTCTGAAGTGTTTGATGATACTATTGTAAATGGCACTGGTTTTAATTGCTTTTTCTCAGATAGCTCATTTCTCACATATAGAAACACTACTGATTTTTGCATGTGTGTTCCCCATGCTACAACTGGATTTGTTTATTAGTTCTAGCATGCTGTTTTTACGGTACATAGGGGGTTTTGGCTATAGGGTCATACCATCTGCAAACAGACGCTTTTGCCTCTTCCTAATTTCGATGGCTTTCATTTCTTTTTCTTCTGCCCTGAATGTTCAGATTGGATATTCCAGAGTGCAAACAAACAACCATCCTGACCTTGCCCCTGATCTCACTAGAAAACTTTCACTATTAAGTACAATACTAGCTCTGGGCTTGTCACTCACTGCTGTTACCATGGTGTGCATTCCTTGTTCACCTGATTTGCTGTAATCATTGTGCTGGATAGTCTTATGTCATTTTGACACAAGCTATATTCATCCAAGAGAAGGAAGCCCCAGTTGAGAAAGTGCCTCCATAAGATTGAGCTGTAAGCTTACTAACCCATGGAATAGTTTTTTTAATTAGTGAATAATGTGGGAAGACCCAGATCATTGTGGATGGTGCCACCCTGGGCTGGTGGTCCTTGTTTCTTTCAGAAAGCAGGCTGGGCAAGCCCTGGAGATCAAGTTGATAATCAGTACCCCTCCAGGGCTCTGTATCAGCTCCTGCCTCCAGGTTCCTGCCCTGTTTGAGTTCCTGTCCTGACTTCCTTCAGTGATGGACTTTGGTTGTGGAAACACAAGCCAAATAAACTATTTCCTCTTCAAGTTCTTTTGGTCACAGCATTGCATGATAGCCATAGAAACCCTAACTAAGACACATATAGTGAACTGTGTTTACATCACAGGATCATCTTATATGATCTTCCACATCTGCTTTCATATTTGATTTGGTAATGATTTGATAATACATTGGGGAAGATGTTTGTACAATGGGTCTTCATGGGTACTGGCCTACAATTATCTTTCCTTAGGTTTCCTTTGTCCGGCTATAACAAGTCCCCAGACCTTAGCACAACTGTCTCCATGATAGAAGCACCATTCAAACCTTGAGATGCAGCACATAGACAAAACAGGAGCAAAGACTAAGCCAGTGGTTCCAGGATGTGACTGGGAAAGCGGCTAACTGTACTAACCTTTCCTTTTGCTTTCTGCACTTTTGCTTTTTTGCTAACTGTTTAATTGTGTCAACCAGGATGTAGGTTTTGTGCATAAAATGCCAGGAGCTAAGGCTCAGGGCTACAGGATTTGAGCTAGTTCCCCAGCATGCAGCTGCCAGCCTGAAAATGAAGTTTTCCTTCAGCTTTGAGGGTGTCTGTGTGACATGTGACAGTCTTTGCTGGGGGTGGGGTGGGAAGGGCGCTGCCTAGTGACATGATTTGGTATCACAGTGATGGTGGCTTTATATAAGAGAGTTTGGAGCTGCTTAAAATGGGGGGGGTTAAGTTAATTTGCCATTGGTTCTTCTTCAGCTGTTTGGTAGGGCTCACCAGAGAAGACCTCAAGTCGTAGGTATTGTGGTGTTAGCATGTGCTTGATTACTAGCTCAGTCTCTACTAATCTTGAGTCTCTTCTGACTTCCTGTTTTTTGTGATTTAGTCTTAGCAACATGTTTCTGTGGATTTATCTATTCTTGTTCATCTAATCTGTTGACATCGACTTGTTCATAGCAGTCTGTTATTATCTTTTAAATCTCTGTGGCATTGGTAACAATGTCCCATCTTCCACTTCTGAGTATGTGTCACTCTGTGTTTCCTTAGCTCAGCTAAAAGTTTATCAGTTTCGTCTATCATTGAAAAAACGGAGCCTACACCTATTACACTTTAGTGCCCCTTGTAGACACATATTGGCTAGATTTCTTGTCTCCATATTATTTCATTCTTCTTCATTACTTATCTCCAGGACAACCTGCTAAGTGGGGGGATGGTCCCTTCATTTCAAGGAGATAAATAATAAAATATATGATCATCATCAAGTGACAAAATCTGGAAAATGTATGTGACAAGTGTTAAAACACAGACAAAGAATCTCAGTTTAGGAAGGCTTCCAAGGGAGAATTATTCTGCTTTTCTGCAGTGGGCTTTAGGTCTGTGCCTGGAGCTGGGGAAATAGCTCAGTGAATCAAATGATTTTCATACAAACATACCTAACACATACCCAAAACTCACATAAAATCATATGTTTAAAATCCAAGATGCAAGACAAGCAGGAGGATCTCAGAATCTCACAGGCTAGCTAGCCCGCCATGAGCAATAAAACGAAAATGCCCTATCTCAAACAAGGTAGTAGCCCAGTATGTCTTCTAACCTTCATTCATACACAGTACAGCATACATATGTCTGTATGCACATATATGTCTGAATGCACATACATCTACATATCTATATATCCATATATCATACATACACAGGACAGTGACCAGTGACATGTGCAGATCCAGGAAAACAAAAAGAAAGTCTAATATATAGTTGAGAGTATTGGCATATAGTTGAGAGTGGGTGGAGTATAATTAATGCAGGGGTACCTGAAAAGTGATGATACTAAAGTTTAAGACAAATCATAAATAGCTCTGTGTCTATGTATGTGATAGAGGGGGAAGCCT
This sequence comes from Rattus norvegicus, assembly GCF_021556685.1. Taxonomy (NCBI): domain Eukaryota; kingdom Metazoa; phylum Chordata; class Mammalia; order Rodentia; family Muridae; genus Rattus; species Rattus norvegicus. The sequence goes on from NC_141534.1 coordinate 141,524,660, forward strand.
GAGTTCCTACATCTCTAATATGCTCTTGGGTGACTGGCCCTGCTGACCCTGAAACCAGACTCTGAATAGCAAAAGGATTGACTTCCTTTTACCTCAATGAGGACACTGACCTCAGAACCCAAAGATCTCATTCACATAGTATATGGTTTTAGTCAAAAACTCTTGCCTTAAAGATTAAAACAGAGACTGAAGGAACACCCATTCAGAGCCTGCCCCACATGTGGCCCATACATATACAGCCACCCAATTAGACAAGATGGATGAAGCAAAGAAGTGCAGACCGACAGGAGCCGGATGTAGATCGCTCCTGAGAGACACAGCCAGAATACAGCAAATACAGAGGCGAATGCCAGCAGCAAACCACTGAACTGAGAATAGGTCCCCTCTTGAAGGAATCAGAGAAAGGACTGGAAGAGCTTGAAGGGGCTCGAGACCCCAAAAGTACAACAATGCCAAGCAACCAGAGCTTCCAGGGACTAAGCCACTACCTAAAGACTATACATGGACTGACCCTGGACTCTGACCTCATAGGTAGCAATGAATATCCTAGTAAGAGCACCAGTGGAAGGGGAAGCCCTGGGTCCTGCTAAGACTGAACCCCCAGTGAACTAGTCTATGGGGGGAGGGCGGCAATGGGGGGAGGGTTGGGAGGGGAACACCCATAAGGAAGGAGAGGGGGGAGGGGGATGTTTGCCCGGAAACCGGGAAAGGGAATAACACTCGAAATGTATATAAGAAATACTCAAGTTAATAAAAAAAAAAAACTCTTGCCTTGTGAGGGTCTTAGCTACCTCATTCATAAATGATTGCTGAACTCCAAGCCATCTTCATACACTTTAAAAAAATATACAAACCATGAAAGATGAGGTTCTGTAGATTTCTTACTTAGAAAGAAGCTCTTCAGGTTAAAAACAAGCCTTACAAGATGGTTTAGCAAGAAAAGGTGCTTGCATGATGACATGAATTCAAGGAGATAACTGAATTCCCAAAGTTGGTCTCTGACTTCCACATCTATACCATGATACAACATACACACAGATAGATAGATGGATAGATACATAGATGATAGATAGATAGATAGATAGATAGATAGATAGATAGATAGATAGATAGAAGACAAGCAGATGGACAGATGGACAGATGGACAGACAGAGAGATAGACAGAAGCCTAAACACAGATGTCTAATTAAAATACTGAGGGACACACAAGACATGCTTCTAACAAAAGTAAATTCCAGGTTACCTATTTGCTATCCCAGTAGAGAAATACTACACCGGGTATTAAGCTATTGTTTTCCAATCCAAAGCTACTCTGGACCTACTTGATGCTGCTTCTAAGCTCTTTCCACAGGAGATAATAGGGAGAGGCTTGAAGAGCAGAAATAAAGATCCTCTTCATCCATCCTGTTAATGATGGTTTCATCATCACCACCCTGACAACAGCAGTCCCTTCTTATGGTAGAATCCAATTTTTAAAAGCTCCATTGTGCCCCATCCTCTTCTCTCACACCAGAGTGAGCCAGTCACGGACCCCTCTTCTTAGATGCAGCTTCAAGGTAGCCGTTCTCTCATTTGCTCAGCTCTAATAATTCCAGTACCTTCTCTCCATGTCTACAGTCCTAGTGGAGCTAGCTACACCCTACTTTTACCACTTAAGAAAAAGCATTTCACTTACCCAATTACTAATTTTTTACATCAAAGTCTCTCTTTTCATATAACTGGTATTATGCTGATGTCCCTGCTATTCCTCAACTGATCTGGACTTCCTAGGATCCAAAAACCTTAGAAATTGGATACGGAATCCCACCCAGCCCACCCTTAATCTTACCATATAAAGTAGTTTAACCCCAAGAAGTTCATGACTTTCCCAGAACCTTGGTGCTGACCGAGGTTCTGTTATCACTGAATCCCTGGTTTCTTGGCTCCAAGCTGGGTGCTTTCACCAGCAAACCCTCCTGTCCAAGCTAATGGGGCTTCAGGAAGAGCAAGGAGAGTTCCACACATGCTGCCTTTGAGAATGTGGAAGGAGGGATGGGAGAAAAATGATCCTATCCACAAGGGAAGAGAAATGTGAAATTAATGGAGCCTCTGAAATGACTGCACACTACTAAACTCATTTAAAACCCGTCTTTAGCTGAAGAAATTAAGATAATAAATTGGGAAAATTAGAGTGCAATGGAGTTATCAAAAAGTTGCTTTAGCCTGAAGCAGATGAGAGACCACTTAGAAAGCTGGAAACTGTCATTCTTCAATTCCATTCAACAGGCTGCTGGGAGATTAGGAAAGTGTTCTCCTCTCCACCCGAGTATAAGAGTAGCATTTTAGGGGTTGGGGATTTAGCTCAGTGGTAGAGCGCTTGCCTAGGAAGCACAAGGCCCTGGGTTTGGTCCCCAGCTCCGGGGAAAAAAAGAACCAAAAAAAAAAAAAAGAGTAGCATTTTAAAACCAAGCCAACTGTATATGAGAGGAATCACAAAGGAGGCTGGAGAGTTGCAGAAGGTACTTATTTATAGTAACTCACCCTTTAAGTAGACTTCCTTTCTTCCAGACCTGGAGAAGGAGGCATGTTCCAATATAAAGCTTCTTTTGACTAAAATACTTTCCAGTTTTTCCTAACAGAGCTTGAATGAAAAAATCATTCCCCTCAAACCAACTCTTCGATTTTTAAAGACCTCATTATAAATGTTATTCTGTTAAGGAGATATCCCCAATGTTCTAAACTCTGCCTCACCAAATTTTTCTACTAAGGGCCAGAAAGTACATATTTCACTTGCAGGCAGTTGCTTCATAGACATCCCAGGGGTTTTGCTATATAGATTTCACTGACTCCTCTTCCTCCTCTTCTTCCTCCTCTCCTTCCTCCTCCTTCTCCCCCCTTTAAGTTTATACTTTATGTGAAAATACACTTAGAAGGGATGTGTTCTAGTGTTCTACAGCACAGGAGGGTGGCTATAGTTTATAGAGATTTGCTTTTTATTTTATAAAGATTGAAAAGAGCTGGGTATGGTGGTGCACATCTTTAACCCCAGCACCTGGGAAGCAGAGGTAGGCAGATCTCTGTGAGTTCAAGGTCAGTCTAGTCTACAATGCAAGTTCCAAGCCAGCCAGGCCTATACAATGAGACTTGCTTTAGACACACACACACACACACACACACACACACACACACACAGAGAGAGAGAGAGAGAGAGAGAGAGAGAGAGAGAGAGAGAGAGAGAGAGAGAGAGAGAGAAATGCTATTATCTGGATTTGGTAATTCTACATCACATGCAAACATCAAGTTATTACACTGTAACCTATAAACATGTACAATTATTGTACATCAATTTAATTTTTTAAAAAAATATACAAATCCCTTTTAGCAGTACAAATAGAAATAAGTTTCAGGGCTTTGGGCCATATTTTGCTGACTCCTGTCCCAAACGAACATGTTTGCCCAGCTCATCTTCCCAGGACAAGCCCTTCCTCCACCCCACATCTCTATTTGCTTTTGGACAACCTTGTATCCGATGCTTATCAATCACAATTGACTGTCCACTCTGGCAGAATTCTGTCAAGTCTGCTGAAATCCTCCACTGTTTACCATGCACTTGGCACAGAGTGGGCGGGCACACAGTAGGTGTCCTGTCAATATTTGCTCAGGGCTGGGGCTGTAACTCAAATGGAAAGGCCCTAGATTCCATTCCCAGTACTGCCAAAGAAAAGGAAGCCATTAGTAATTGTTCAGTAAATAAAGTAATATAAAAATAATTCATATTTGCCATGGGAAAACATGAACAGTACCCTCAAAATGTATAAGCAATAAAGGAAAAAAACTATCCATCTTAGTGCCACTAGAAGGTGGTCGTTAGTGTGTCCGTGGATGTAATACTACATGCTGTAGTTACGGGTTCAAAATCACTTCAGCATTGGAAAGTCCAGAGTCCGTTATTTTTATCCACTTCATAAATAACCCAGGAAAGGTGCGCTTATCCTTGTCTGCGTTTCTAGTTGTTTGCTCAGAATAGGTCCTAAGAAACAGAATCATGGGGTTTGCAGGGGATCAATAAGTCTGTGGTTCCCAGCATGGAAGGCCAAATTGCTTTTCAGATAGCAGGCATTTAACAACCTCCTCACTAGCTCGATGATTCTTCTTCCCACACACAGGATACTTCCTCTAAGCAGGGGAGGCAATGTGATAAAGAGATGTATAATCAAATTGTATTTGCTTAGAGTGATGTGAAAAAGGGACTTGATATGGTTGATCATATTATTTAGCAATTAACCCAGGATGAAGAAGCCATTCCTAGCTTTCGTTTCTTGCTTAAATGCATAGAAATTAAATGTACTAATTATACTGGAAATTTTTCCTAGGAGTATTCTTAGCTTTCTATCCCTTCCTCCACTCCATATACTTATTTCACTCCATGTACACACTTTGCATATAAAAATATTCAGCACTCCCTGGGTTCAGCTGTAGAGTATCAGCATAGCTTAGGATAGACCTGCATAGTATAGGCTAGACTGAATTAGATTTTAGCAGGACAGTCCCACAGACAAATCAACCCATCATCTAAGCTATCTCCATGTGTAACAGATAATTCCTGACAGTGGCTTTCTGTTCTTGTTGTTGTTGTTGTTGTTGTTGTTGTTGTTGTTGTTTAAAAAAAGAAATGTACTCTCTGAATGGAAGATATTCTCTTGGTCTAGGGTCTGGGGTTTATAGGCTTACATGGTGATAAATGTGGGAAAGTCTAATTCTAATGTATATGGTAATACCCTTGAAAACTCTTATCTTGTCTTCAAATCAAGAAAGAACTTGAAGGTATCTCTGTGTACAGTCTATGAAATAAGAAGTGCTGGGTAAGTTTGACTGTTACTTTATTTATATAATATCTGGACCCTCCAAAACTTCTTGATGAGTTAACCTTTGTATACATCATAGTAAAGGGGTTTAGCTTTCCATTTTGCTTAGTGGAAATATCACGGTAGTCACTACACTAAGCTTCTATGACCTCTCATGAGAGCAATAAGAGCAAGTAAATGAGTCTCTCCTAGTTTGCCGGAAGGAGGACCTTCCTTAAATATCTCGCATTATTTTAAAACAAAGGAGAAAAAGGAATAAAAATGCTGCTTGCATAACTGAAGCCCCATCAAGCATCAAAACCACATGCAATATTTTCACTAAGCCATCTCCCTGGTGGGAAGAGTAGATAACATGAGAAAACTGAGGTTAAGAATTTTCCTCCCTAAGCACCTAGCCTCCCAGAGACTTGAAGTGCCAGGGTAGGGTGATACCCAGGAGGCCCCCACCCACTCAGAGGAGAAACATGAGAATGAGGGAAGGATTGTGGGAGGGGTGACTGGGAGAGGACAGTGAGCAGGATATAAAGTTAATACATTAAAATATGAAATTTTAAAAATGTCTTCACTAACAAATATTATCAAATAGAAGGAGGAAGAAGAGGAAAAGGGGAGAGGAAGAAGAAAAGGGGGAGGAGGAAGAAGAAGAGGAGAAGGAAGAAGAGGAGGGGGATAATGAAAAATGTTTTTAAAAATCTTGTCGAAATCCAAGCATACAGCCAGGAGATCCATCAATGCCCCCAAATTATGGAATGGCCTATGAGATGACAAGGCTATTGGAGTAGATGAGAACTGGGCAAGACCCTTGTCATCTTGCCTGAGAAAGTAGCCTATTCATTCACCACCAGCTCTTCAGTTCCAGTCAAGCCACAGTTCACGAACAAGCAAAGCTAAGCCTCATGGAAGGTCACGTTTCTTAGTGTGGTCAACAAGGCCAGAGGTTTGCAGAGAATCTAGGGGTAAGATGTCCCTTGCTTTCACACAATAGTGTCAGGACAGACCTTTCAGCCAGAACGAATGTTTATGGGAAGCTAATGACACTATAAGCAACCTGGAGAAGTGTAGTTATTCTTTCCTAGAAGATGGGTAACCCACCTCCAACCTCAGGGAAACCTCCTACTGAGCAGTGTTCTGTGAGGAGACCCAGACTCCAGATCCCTGGCCATGCCTGTGGTTAGCAGAAGCACACTGTCAGTCATGGGAGGAGCAACTGTAACATATATGATGCAGATACCCTAAGTGAGGCTTTAACCAGGACTCACCCTAGCCCTGGACCTGAGGAGCTTCTTTAATGTTCTCTCACATTGAAAAATAAGAAGCATATTCCCCAGAGAATATTCCCCAGAGACACTTCAGAAAAATTGTAACTGCCTTGTTACTGTCTCTCCATAAGGGAGAGAGCTGGAACCTCGGAAGCATGGATACTCCCGAGAAGTCAGAGGAGAATACTCTCTGCCCACAGTCAGACCCAAGAGGGAATTGCATAGTACCAACTGTGCCCTCTGGGTGCAAGGACCTACATGAGCAATCAGGTGCAGGACCCTTTGATTCCTGCCCACACCTAGAGCTGGAAGACAGTCTCCAGGAGTGCCGCCACAGCTGAGAGCAGAACACCTGTTCTCAGGAAAGGCTGAAAGAAAACAGGAAAATATTTCTACAGGAGTGCTGACACAGAGGCCTACAGCAGGGCCAAGTCACTCCCAGAATCAGAAAGACAAGCAAACACCAGAGACAACCCAATGGCTAGAGGTAAGCGCAGGAACCTAATCAACAGAAATCAAGACTACTTGGCATCATAAGAGCACAGTTCTCCCACCAAAGAAGATACTGGATATCCAAACACACCAGAAAAGCAAGACTTAGATTTGAAATCACATTTTTTGATAATGATGGAGGACTTTAAGAAAGACATAAAAAACTCCCTCAGAGAAATGCAGGAAAGCACAAGTAAACCAACAGAAGCCATTAGAGAGGAAACACAAAAATCACAGAAAGAATTACAGGAAAACACAATCAAACAGGTGAAGGAATTGAAAATGGAAGTAGAAACAATAAAGAAAGCACACAGGGAGAGAACCCTGGACATAGAAAACCAAAGGAAGAGACAAGGAGCCGTAGATACAAGCATCACCAAGAAAATACAAGAGATAGAAGAGAGAATCTCAGGGACAGAAGATGCCATAGAAAACATTGACACAACTGTCAAAAATAATATAAAACACAAAAAGCTCCTAGCCCAAAACATACAGGAAATCCAGGACACAATGAGAAGATCAATCCTAAGGATAATAGGAGAAGAAAGTGAAGACTCCCAACTTAAGGGACCAGTAAATAAATTCAACAAAACTTCCCTAACTTAAAGAAAGAGATGCCCATAAGCATATAAGAAGCCTACAGAACTCCACATAGATTGGACCAGAAGAGAAATTCTTCCCATCACATAAGGGTTAAAACAGCAAATGCACAAAACAAAGAAAGAATATTAAAAGCAGTAAGGGAAAAAGGTCAAGTGTCATATAAGGGCAGAGCTATAAGAATTACAGCAGACTTCTCACCAGAGACTATGAAAGCCAGAAGATCCTGGACAGATGTTATGCAGAACCTAAGAGAACACAAATGCCAGCCCAGCAAAACTTTATCCAGCAAAACTCTCAATTAACACAGATGGAGAAACCAAGATAATCCATGACAAAACCAAATTTACACAATATCTTTCTACCAATCCAGCCCTACAAAGGATAATAGATGGAAAACTCCAACACAAGGAGGGAAACTACACCGTACAGAAAGCAAAAATATGATTTCCTTGCATTGAAACCAAAAGAGAGACAAACAAACATAATTCCACCTCTAACAATGAAAATAACAGGAAGTGACAATCACTATTCCTTAATATCTCTCAACATCAATGGACTCAATTCCCCAATAAAAAGACATAGACTAACAGACTGGACACGTAAAGAGGACCCAGCATTTTGCTGCATGCAGGAAACACATCTCAGATACAAAGACAGACACTACCTCAGAGTGAGTGGCTGGAAAACAATTTTCCAAGCAAATGGCCTGAAGAAACAAGCTGGAGTTACCATTCTAATATCAAATAAAATTGATATTTGATATTAGAGTCACTAAAAAAGATAAGAAAGGTCACTTTATATCCACAAAGGAAAAATTCACCAAGATGAACTCTCAATCCTAAATATCTATGCTCCAAATGCAAGGGCACCTACATTCATAAAAGAAACCTTACTAAAGCTCAAAGCACACATTGCACCTCACATGATAATAGTAGGAGATTTCAACACCCCACTCTCATCACTGGACAGATCATGGAAACAGAAATTAAACAGAGATGTAGAGAAACTAACAAGTTATGAACCAATTGGGTTTAACAGATATTTATAGAAAATTCCATCCTAAAACAAAAGGATATACCTTCTTCTCAGCCCCTCATGGAACCTTCTCCAAAATTGACCATATAATAGGTCACAAAACAGGCCTCAACAGATACAGGAAGATAGAAATAATCCCATGCATCCTATCAGATCACCACGCATTAAGACTGGTCTTCCATAACAACAGTAACAACAGGAAACCCACATATACATGGAAGTTGAACAACGCTCTACTCAATGACAACTTGATCAAGGAAGAAATAAGAAAGAAATTAAAGACTTCTTAGAATTTAATTAAAATGAAGATACAACATTCCCAAACTTATGGGACACAATGAAAGCAGTACTAAGAGGAAAACTCATATCTCTGAGTGCCTGCAGAAAGAAACAGGAGAGAGCATATGTCACCAGCTTGACAGCACACCTTAAAGCTCCAGAACAAAAAGAAATAAATACACCCAAGAGGAGTAGAAGGCAGGAAGTAATCAAACTCAGAGCTGAAATCAACCAAGTAGAAACAAAAAGGACTATACAAAGAATCAACAAAAGCAAAAAAATAAATAAAATAAAAAAATAAAAAGAATCAACAAAAACAGGAGGTGGTTCTTTGTGAAAATCAACAAGATAAATAAACCCTTAGCCAGACTAACCAGAGGTCACAGAGAGTGTATCCAAATTAAGAAAATCAGAAATGAAAAGGGGGATATAACAACAGAATCTGAAGAAATTTTAAAAATCATCAGATCCTACTACAAAAGCCTATATTCAACAAAACTGGAAAATCTGGAGGAAATGGACAATTTTCTAGACAGATACCAGGTACCAAAGTTAAATCAGGAACAAATAAATCATCTAAACAACCCCATAACTCCTAAAGAAATAGAAGCACTTATTAAAAGGCTCCCAACAAAAAAGAGCCCAGGTCCAGATGGGTTTAGTGCAGAATTCTATCAGACCTTCATAGAAGACCTCATACTAATACTGTTCAAACTATTCCACAAAATTGAAACAGACAGACCACTACCAAATTCCTTCTAGGAAGCCACAATTACTCTTATACCAAAACCACACAAAGACCCAACAAGAAAAGAGAATTTCAGATCAATTTCCCTTATGAATATTGATACAAAAATACTCAATAAAATTCTTGCAAACCGAATCCAAGAACACATCAAAGTGATCATCCATCATGATCAAGTAGGCTTCATCCCAGGGATGCAGGGATGGTTTAATATACAAAAATCCATCAATGTAATCAATATAAACCAACTCAAAAATAAGAACCACATGGTCATTTCATTAGATGCTGAGAAAGAATTTGACAAAATTCAACACCCCTTCATGATAACAGTACTGGAAAGATCAGGAATTCAAGGCCTATATCTAAACATAGTAAAAGCAATATACAGCAAACCAGTAGGTAATATCAAACTAAATGGAGAGAAACTTAAAGCAATCCCACTAAAATCAGGGACTAGACAAGGCTTCCCACTCTCTCCCTACTTATTCAATATAGTACTCGAAGTCCTAGCCAGAGCAATCAGACAGTGAAAGGAGGTCAAGGGGATACAAATTGGAAGGGAAGAAATAAAAATATCACTATTTGCAGATGATATGATAGTGTACTTACGCAACCCCAAAAGATCCACCAGAGAACTACTTAACCTGATAAACACTTTCAGCAAAGTGTCAGGGTATAAAATTAACTCAAATAAATCAGTAGCCTTCCTCTACTCAAAGGATAAACAGGCAGAGAAAGAAATTAAGGAAATGACACCCTTCCCAATAGTCCCAAATAACATAAAATATCTTGGTTTGACTTTAACCAAGCAAGTTAAAGATCTGTATGACAAGAACCTCAAATCTTTGAAGAAAGAAATTGAGGAAGATCTCATAAGATGGAAAGATCTTCCATGCTCATGTATTGACAGGATTAATATAGTAAAGATGGCCATTTTGCCAAAAGCAATCTACAGATTCAATGCAATCCCCATCAAAATTCCTACTCAATTCTGTATAGAGATAGAAAGAGCAATTTGCAAATTCATTTGGAATAACAAAAAACCCAAGATAGTGAAAACTATACTCAACAATAAAAGAACTTCTGGGGGAGTCACCATTCCTGACTTCAAGCAGTATTACAGAGCAATTGTCATAAAAACTGTATGGTATTGGTACAGAGACAGACAGGTAGATCAGTGGAACAGAATTGAAGACCCAGAAATGAACCCACACACCTATAGCCACTTGATCTTTGACAAAGGAACTAAAACCATCCAATGGAAGAAAGATTGCATTTTCAACAAATGGTGCTGGTTCAATTGGAGGTCAGCATGTAGAAGAATGCAGATTGATCCATGCTTATCACCATGTACAAAACTTAAGTCCAAGTGGATCAAGAACCTCTTGTCAAACCAGATACACTCAAACTAATAGAAGAAAAAGTGGGGAAGAGTCTCAAACACATAGGCACTGGGGAACATTTCCTGATGAAAACAACAATGGCTTATGCTCTAAGATCAAGAATTGACAAATGGGACCTCATAAAACTGCAAAGCTTTTGTAAAGCAAAAGACTGTCATTAGGACAAAATGGCAACCAACAGATTGGGAAAAGATCTTTACCAATCCTTCATCTGATAGAGGGCTAATATCCAAAATATACAAAGAACTCAAGAAGTTAGACTCCAGAGAGCCAAATCACCCTATTAAAAATGGGGTACAGAGCTAAACAAAACATTCTCAGCTGAGGATTATCGAATGGCCAAAAAACACCTAAAGAAATGTTCAACATCCTTAGTCATCAGGGAAATGCAAATCAAAACAACCCTGAGATTCCACCTCACACCAGTCAGAATGGCTAAGATCAAAAACTCAGATGACAGCAGATGCTGGCGAGGATGTGGAGAAAGAGGAACACTCCTCCATTGTTGATAGGATTGTAAACTGGTACAACCACTCTGGAAATCAGTCTGAAGGTTCCTCAGAAAATTGGACATTACACTATCTGAGGACACAGCTATACCTCTCTTGGGCATATATCCAAAAGATGCTCCAACATACAACAAAGACACATGCTCCACTATGTTCATAGCAGCCTTATTTATAATAGCCAGAAGCTGGAAAGAACCCAGATGACCTTCAACAGAGAATTGGATTAAAAAAACATGGTACATCTACACAATGGAATACTACTCAGCTATCAAAAACAATAACTTCATGAAATTCATAGGCAAATTGAATGAACTAGAAAATATAATCCTGAGTGAGGTTACTCAATCACAGAAAGGCACACTTGATATGCACTCATTGATAAGTGGATATTAGCCAAAAAGCTCAAATTACCCAAGATGCAATCTACAGACCACAAGAAACTCAAGAAGAAGGATGACCAAAATGCAGATGCTCCCATTCCTTCTTAAAAGGGGGAAAATATTCGTAGGATGGGATATGGAAGCAAAGTTTAGAGCAGCAACTCAAGGAATGGCCATTCAGAGCCTGACACACATGTGGCCCATGTATATACAGCCACCAAAACTAAATAAGATTGATGAAGCAAAAAAATACATGTGAAAAGGGACTAGATATAAATCTCTCCTGAGAGACACAACCAGAGCATGTCCAATACAGAGGTCAATGCTAGCAGCAAACTACCAAACTGAGAATAGGAACCCCTTGGGGGAAATTAGAGGAAGTACTGAATGAGTTGAAGGAGCTTGCAACCCCATAAAAACAGCAATGCCAACCAACCAGAGCTTCCAGGGACTAAACCACTACTGAAAGACTATACATGGACTGACCCAGGGCTCCAACTGCATATATAGCAGAGAATAGCCTTGTTGGAGCACCAGTGGAAGGGAAAGCCCTTGATCTTGCCAAGGTTGGACCCCCAGTGCAGGGGAACATGGGGGAGGGCAATAAGGGGGATATGTAGGGGGAATACCTGTATGGTGAAGGGGGAGGGGAGGGAATGGGGGCTTATGGACAGGAAACCAGGAAGAGGAATAACCTTTGAAATGTAAGTAAAGAAATATATAATAAAAAATTAAAAATATATATAAATATAAAAATAAATGATAGAGGTATTACAGATAGATGGAAAAATACATAAATATATAATATATATGCATACTTACATACATGTCCGATACATGCATAGACAGATGTACATAGATGGATGATAGATAACAGACGATAGACATGACATATATACATGACAAATAGATACATGAGATAGGTGGATGAATAGATAGATGATAACTAGATGGATGGATAGATAGATAGATGATAGATAGATAGATGATAGATAGATAGATAGATAGATAGATAGATAGATAGATAGATAGATAGATAGATAGATAGATAGATAAGCGTGTCATCTGAAGAGAGTAGCAACCACCTAACCTCAAATAACTGCTGAATTATGTATGTCAGATCTTATTATAGTTTCAAAGAGAAAGAGAAATTTGAATTGCTAATAAAACTCTGCTTTTAAAATACTCTACTAGCAAAACAGTTATTTTTATCTATTGTTTGAGAACCCATGTGTCTTGTTTGATTTGTGCTTTAATAGTATGTTAATAAAGTGAATACTCATATTTTTAAAGATAAAAAATACAACTCACGGGTCAAATCTCTTGTTCTTCGAACCTATAACAAATACTCTTAAACTGTTATTTACATTGAGTGACCCCTAGATACTAATATCCTATGTACTTCCCTGCCTCAGTTTCTCCTCTAGCATTTGCACACACTGTCATTCTTGAATCTGAAGTTCTTCACATGGTTGGCTCCCCCTCAAACTCCAAACCTATGTTCTGAGAGGAAACCGTTGCTATATATTCCAAGTGAATGATTTTGGCAATATGGGCCAACATGACAGCAAGAGAGGTAGAATGTAGTGACTGGGTTCCAAAGATAAATCAAGAGTAATGTCGGTCAGAGGGTAGTATTAAAGTAGAGGCTAAGTGAGTTCTCCAGAGGCATGGGCAGTTGAAGAGAAAGCAGAGGACTAAGCACTATATATTCCAGTGTTTAAAGGCCAGAAGGAGGAAAAGAAACTCGGGGTGGAATGTGACAAGGGACAGCCAATGAGCAGCAACAGAAATGGGAGAGGTGACAGTAGAGATATCTATTGAGTGCAGTGTGCTTTGACAAAGGAACAGTAATGGTAGCAGTTACTGGGACCTAGACAGGATGTTGAACACATAGGACTCATGTAGGCAAGAACAAGCTTCTGAAATAGATTGGGATTGAAACCTGCTCAAATGGGCTTAAGGGAGAACGGGAAGAGAAGATTGTATTTAGTGGGCTTTATCAAAAACAGAGACTAGAAAGATATTTGTGGGTAAACATAACTGAAACTATAGCACACTGAGTGCTGATAGGAAAAAATTCCAGAGAAAGAAAAAAATCACAGATAGGATAGAAGTGGGAATTTTAAAAGTGATGTCCCAGGAAGTTGAAAGGTGATGAGAACTGATGTGCAAAAGATTAACTTCCATCCCCAGACCCACAGGAGGACAGTGGCAGCCCAGAGGTAAGGAGGCAGGGAGCCATGGAACTGGGAGCTGCAGATGTTCCCTTCTGGTTGCTTCTGTTATTATTAAGGAAGGAGGAAATAATTTCATAAGCCAGAGTGTGGGCGTGGGTTAGAGGTCCTCAGGAGTGAACATGGGTGGATAAGGAAAGCAGTTACCATCAATGGAAAAGGAAATAAAAGACAATTGCTGGTAGCATGAACAACTCTTGAAGGTTCTTGATTGGGAGTTTAGTGGCCAGAACCCAATGGAGCATGATTCCTACCAGCCACATTCAGCTGTAGGAGGCAAAGAGTGATTAATGGAGAAGTCAATGAAATCAGCACTGGGGAATCCAAGAGAGGAAGACACACAAGGAAATCGGTGCTGTGTGCAGTGATTCTCATTAATGGCCATGAAAGAGAAGTTCAACAGTGAGTGTTGTGAGTGCAGGAGACAGTGAGAGACACATCATCATCAGGTGTCTGTTAGAAAGAATGCAGAGAAACGGAGAGGCCAAGACACTGGAAAGTAAGTATAGAAACCACCAAGAATTATTATGGTGTTGGATTATGACAGTAATCCTGGAGCTAAACTCCTAAAAGACCAAAACACCATGACCCAGAAGTCACTGGATTTCTGTTCTAAGAATGAGTAAGAAGTGGTAGACTGTGGACACAACAAATTAAAATCTAGCATCTTTTGGTCCAGGAAGAGAGGGAGATTGGTTTAGGAAGGCTCAGGGGGTTGAGAGAGGGGGCAAGAATGCTGGCCTTCAGGAAGAAAGAGAGAAATTAGTTTACACTGAGACTGGACAGCTAAGAAACACTCTAAGAGGAGAAGTCTGGTTACAGAAAGAAGGTAAATGTCTCTCAGAGAAGACCTAAATGGGAAAGGGGGTGCATCATTGTTTGTGAGTAAGGGTATAGGTGACAAGAGGTACCCTAAAAGACATGAGACTCCAAGAGTGACTGATACATACTGAACAAAAAGCATAACAAACAATCCTGGTGTTGGTAGCAGAACTGGCAGCAACGTGGAGAAAGAAATGTTGAGCAGTCTACCAAGATTGTGTTAAGTTCCTGAGGCTGTGACTGCTCCTCTAGCATGCTTGAGGTCCAGAGTTCAGTGTTCACCACTGCATAAACCAGTCATACACAGTGCATGCCTCTAGGCCCAGTGCTGGGAACTAGTGACGTGGGGTGAGGAGTCAAAGGTCATCCTCTCTACAAAACTAGTTTAAAGACAGCCTGGGCTACACAAGACCTTGTCTCATAAACAAAAGTACATTGAATTCTGGAATTCCCTTCACTTCTGACAGAGAAATGAATGCCATGGGACAGTGGTCTTTGATTCTTATATCTCTTCATGAAAATATTTGTCCCTGGAGGAGAAAGACTTATCTGCCTTGTTAATTGAAGTCTAATGAATAAATGTTTACTTCTTATTGTACAGAGTAAATAAATGGAAAATATAAAAATAAAATCATATTCGATGGATACTTATATGCCAGAGACTTTACTGAGTCTCTCTATGCATTATCTTTTTAGAGCTTTATTTATTTTTATTTTATGTATATGAGTCCTTTGCCTACATGTATACACATGCATATCTGGAACCTGTGGAGTCCAGAGTGAGTATCAGAGATGCTGGAATGAGAGTTAGAAACGGTTATGAGCTACCATGTGGTACTGGGAGCCAAATATAGGTCCCATGCAGGAACAGTAAGTTCTTTTAACCACTGAGCCATCTCTCCAACCTCCCTGTGCACTATCTTATTTAATCCTCATAACTGTTTTATAAAGCAAGTGCTAATGATATCTTAATTTTATTGATTAAAAACCAAGAGTCAGAATGCTTAAGTGACTAATCTAAGATGGTTGAGACAGTGCTAGAGCTAAGGTATGAAATTAACTCTACCTGGGAAAGAAAAGTAGTGTACGCAGCAAACCCTGTCCACTGCATTCCCACAAACTTTCTTTTCTCTTCTTCCTTGCTAGAAGATCCTTGCTTTGTTTTTTGTTGTGGTTGGTTTGTTGGTTTGTTGATTGGTTGGTTTGTTGGTTGGTTGGTTGGTTAGTTAGTTGGTTGGTTGGTTAGTTGGTTGGTTGGGTGGTTGGTTGGTAGTTTTTGTTGTTGTTGGTTGGTTGGTTAGGTTGGGTTTTTTGTTCTGTTTTGTTTGTTTGTTTGTTTGTTTGTTTGTTTTTAGGTGTTGAAATATTTTCTGAAAATTTTCTTCCATACCTAATCCCCAAGGATGACTTAAGCTTACCTAAGATGGCCAACTTCTTCCTGTTCTTTTGCTAGTGATAATCCAAGGAGAAGGGGAAGAGATAAGGCATCTCCTTGGAGTAATGCATCATGGAAGATTAAAAGGGAACACAGAGGGAGACGAAGGTTGTCCACCACCCTTGTTCTTCTCTACTTGGAAAACTGCCCTGAGGAGTGGGTAGAGAACTTCAAACTGTGGTGGAAGCCATGTGAACTTAAGGAAATGGCAAAAATGAAGATGTGAACCTCACAGCCTTGACATTAGCAAGGCATTTTCTCAATGCTTGGGGGTGCATACTTTGAGAATTCTGGAGCAATAAATAAATGATGCCTTTATGATTCAAAGCCACAGTTAAAAGCAGCCAAATATATCCTATGCGCATATTGTCTGTCTGCTATAAAAAGAAATCACACAGATAAAAGATCATCTGACTGGCTTAAATAGTTTTTTCTTAGGAGCAAAGGCAAGACAGTTTGATGTACAGAAAAGAGTTCTGTGTTCTGGCTAGGTTTTTCCCAACCTGATGCAAGCTAGAGCCATTTAGGAAGATATACTCTTTTTAAAAAAGATTTATTTATTTATTGTATATAAGTACACTGTAGGTGTCTTCAGACACACCATAAGAGGGCATCAGATCTCATTACAATTAGTTGTGAACCATCATGTGGTTGCTGGGATTTTTACTCAGGACCTTAGGAAGAGCAGTCAGTGCTCTTAACCACTGAGCCATCTCTCCAGTCCAGGAAGATATACTCTTAATTGAGAAAATATTTGCAGATAATTGGTCTATGGACAAGTCTGTAGGGCATTTCTTGATTACTGGTTGCTGTGGGAGAACTAGCCCACTGTGGGCAGTGCCTCCCCTAAGTAGGTGGCCCTAAGTAGGTGGTATATAAGAAAGCAGGCTAAGCAAATCACAGGGAGCAAGCCAGGAAGCAGCATTCCTTTATGGCCTCTGCTTCAGTTCCTGACTCTAGGTTCCTGCCTTAAGTTCTGAGTCTCACTTTTCCTCAGTGATGGAGTGTGTTCTGAAAGTTCTAAGAAGAAATATACCCTTTCCTTTCCAAGTTGCTTTAGCCAGGGTGTTTTATCAAAGCAATAGAAGCCCTAGGAAGGACAGCCAGCAGGAGGAAGGAGCCCTAGGAAGGAGGCCCAGGTTCTGGTTTCAGGACTCGTGACCTTGACCTAGTTATTTCCTGTGTGGAGCTCCATTTCCTAAAGCTGGAAATAAAGAGCATGCTAGAAGCACCCCCTCTGTCCTCTTCATGTGTGACATGACATAGTTTACAACACTGTAATTTAGGCATCATGGCTGACTTGTAATCAGTTAACACATCCTCTTTCAAAAATAATAGTTCCCTTCCACAGAGCCAAGGAGAGGCAGAGAGGCCAGGGTAGGGAGGTGGCTTCTGTAGGCTATTTTCTGCACATCTCCAACAGAGATTAATGTGTGTCCCTGAGTCAGCAAATCTCCTGCAGTGAAACAGAAAGTGCTCACTCTGCATGTCTGAGCAACCTGGTCAGCTCACCCCCAGAGAAGACCGTGTTCACATCCAGTCTTGCAGTGGCCAGCCTCCCACCCCCCATCCATGGCATTTATAGAACTATTTATCTACTCCCTTGTTCTTCCTCCCCCTGTTAATATCTATGACATTTACCCTTTCTCCTCCAAAAACCAAATCAATCATCTGCACAGTAAAAATAAGACCATCTGGGCTTGCTCAGCTTAAGATTTATAAGTAAAGATGAGTTTTATACCCGCCAGCCTACACAAGACCATTTTAGCTATGTAGTCACGAGCTCCACATGGGACCTTTATGTGGTTGCTGTAAGAGAATTTGGGGGATGCATTTGTTCCTTGCTGCTGTGGTATATCCATATTAACAAACATGACCTAGAGGGCATCTTTCTTGAACTTGCTTCTCAATTCTCTGAGGCCTGTCCTAGGTAGACAGTCTATGCCTCAAGAATTACTGTGTACCACTGTTGTCCCCTGGTTTTTGTGACACAACTGACCAAGACTCCTCTCATGTACCAAGATAGTTTGTTCCTGATTCCAGCCCTGGAAGTTCAGCACCTTCACTTACTAAATGATATATTTTCCACAAAAGGTTAACGCTATATATTTCATGGCAACTGCAAAGTCTTCCATGGATGGTAGATCAAGGGAAAGGGGAAGCAATAGGTCAAGTTAAATATAACCAGTTTCAAATCCTAGTTTTCTCTTCAACTAGTTTAGACAAGTTACTTTAACCTCTTAGGGTCCACACATTCTCATCTGTGAAATGATAAGGGCAATATATACCTTGCAACAAGGATTGTAGATGCCATGCATCAGATCCTTGTGTGGTGCTGATGCAAGGACAGACCTTATCAAATCATAGCTCTAGGTTGTGGTGGGATGATTATTATGATTTGCTTTTAAATTAGAAGAAAGCTAACAGAGATTGTTTCAAGCTCTGGGAAATCAGCGACTCTTTATCTTCCATTTCTTTCAGCATCCCTGGAAGAAATCAGTACATGATAAAATCAACCTTTCAACCTCATTAGCAGAAAGCAACCCACGCAAAGGCGAGTAGCAATGAAGGGATCACAGGACCAGAAAACTTCATTAGGGAGTGGAATCCAGCATTCATCACTGAAGGTCTCCAAGCAACACTTCCTCATCTGGGGAGCTGGGGATTTATACTTGGCTCACATCCCTGGGTCATTTAAAGACAAATGAGAGTGGCCAGGAAATGGTTGAGAATCTGTCAAGTACTGAACATGATTCAAATGCTTGTCCATCTTTTCTTTCCAGCCAAGATTGTAGATAGACAAACTATCAAAGAAAACACAAGAATGAAGACCACCTGGGAATCATATGCCATCTCTCATAGCACAGAGTAAAGAAAGGCCCTGGCACCTCTTTAGTCCATGCTGTATCAATTATGACCTTCTCTACCCCTAAGTGCATATCAAAACCACTCCATGCCCATAATCCACCACTGGGGATTCCAATGAAAGCCTGGGAAACAACTAGATAGATAGATGGATAGATAGATAGATAGATAGATAGATAGATAGATAGATAGATAGATAGATATAGATATAGATATATATTTCTCTGTGTGTGAGAGAGAGAGAAGGGAGGTGATATGTGGTATGTCTGTGGTCTATATACTTGCTAATATATATATATATACTATTATACTATATATATATACTATATATATCATGTGGATTCACGTTGCCACTGCCACACATGGCAGTCAGTAAGAGAGTCCTAGCTCTCATTCTAACCTAAGCAACCCTGTGGTCTCCATGATGATACGCAAGAGCAGCTGAACAAAATAAATTGACTACAGAAAGGAATGCATAAAAACTATCCAGTGCTAGAGCTTAGGACATGGAGTGTTCCGCTCCACTGAGTCACTGGTATGCTAATCTTAAAGCTTATAAAAATATTTATCTTTTTCTAGTATATCGTCACAAATCTAATGTTCTGCCCTGACACTCAGAAATCATTTGTATATAAAATAATTAAAAGAAACATTTTCATGAAATCAGAGTGATAAATTTATCTCTGAGATACTATGAAAGTTCAGCTCAAAATTTATACCAGTGGACTAACTAACCTCTCTGAAATTGTTCTATGTTGTCCTCATAGCCAGGGCAGACTCCAAATCCCAGGGGCCCCACGATGGGATAAAAACACTATCTGAAGCATGCTACTCCCTAGGACTTCCCACTCCAGTTAGCAAGAAAAACTACCAAGCAGTAAACAGTGAAATGTGCACTAAGAGACCTTTCAGATGATCAGGAGTCTGCAGGCAAGCATGACACTCTTGCCTACAAGTGAAGCTCCCTCTCTATTGAGAGGTATGAAGCTGGGAGTGCCCCATTTAAAAGGTAAACAGCAGGTATTATGTCAGTAAGCCCCCACAGAAAGGATGGGAGTGGTTTGTCTTTTGTGCCATCCATGTTAAATGTCACATTAGCTAGAGAAATAGGATGCAGAGCTGCTAATCATTCAATATCAATCGAAAGAGCAAATCAATACTTGAGCACACTAGGAAGTCTAGAACTTTCTAATGTGAAAGCCATTGCTTTATGTGTTTGTTTGTGTGTTTCTTTGTTTGTTATTTGCAATGGTATGAGCGCCTGGACCTGGGATCTTTCATGTTTTAAGCAAGCATTCTAGCCCTGAGTTGTATTCTCAATAATATTTCCATCTTTTATTTTGAGATAAATTCTTATTAAACTACCCAGGCTAGCCATGCCCCTGGCTCAAACTTCCTAGTAGCAGGAATTACAATATTATAACAAGAGGCCTGGAGGGTGCTTCTGTTTTCCCTGAATATAAAAAAAAAATGCATAACTATCACTTAAAAGAAAGTTAAAATGAAAGGGAAGTAAAAGAAAAAGTCAAAGATAGAAAAAGGCCAGTGAGAAGGCTCACTGGTAGACACTGGCACCAATCCTGATGAGCCAGGTTCAGACCCCAGGACCTCATGATGGAGAAGGAGAATGGACTCCTGCAAGTTGTCATCTGATCACCATGCACACTCTGTGACATATACACACACACTTCATTTTGAAAATGTAGGAGATGGGGGATGGATTTATTAGCCTCATTCATTAGTCACCTAAAATCATAATGTTTCAGAAAGAAATTCTGAGATCAGCCCAAGGTCACAGAACCATCTCAAAACAGAACAGGCCCAGTAAAAGCAAAGGGGCTCAGTCCAAAGCTTCCCTTCCCTAGACATCGTCTCACACTGCCATTGTTTCTTTCCTATCTGGTAAAAGTGACAACAGTGAAAATTGCACCATACAATTATACCATACTGCACTGTACCATACCGTACCATACTGTGCCATACGGCAGTGTATTGTACTGCACCATACCATACTTACCGTACTGTATATACCACACTGTGTCATACCGTATTGTACTATATTGTACTGTACCTTCCTGTCTTGTACCATACCATACTCTGCTGTACAGTACTGTATCGTTGCACTGTATTTACATATGATTTCAAGTTCTGTTGTGAAAATAAAACTCTCTGAATGCTAATACGTGGTTTGCCTTGTATTTCTATCACTCAGAGAAGCCACGGGCACAGATTGATGTTCTATAATTATTTTTTAATGAATGAACTGGGAGTGAAGAGGTGGTTCAGTGGTTAAGAGTATTTGGTGTTCTTCCACAGAACTGGCTTTCTGTCCCCAAAACATAAATTGGGCAGCTCAAAACCACATGTAACTCCATCTCCAGGGGTTCTGATGTTCTGCTCTGACCTCCACAGGAATAACACTCATGTTTGCATGCCCACGTACTCACACAGAATTAAAACTAAAATATCTTTTTTCTTTTTTTAAAGATTTATTTTTTTAATTTATTTAATACTTAATAATAATTCTTTGGTTTCCGGGCAAACATCCCCCTCCCCCCTCCCCTTTCTTATGGGTGTTCCCCTCCCAACCCTCCCCCCATTGCCGCCCTCCCCCCAACAGTCTAGTTCACTGGGGGTTCAGTCTTAGCAGGACCCAGGGCTTCCCCTTCCACTGGTGCTCTTACTAGGATATTCATTGCTACCTATGAGGTCAGAGTCCAGGGTCAGTCCATGTATAGTCTTTGGGTAGTGGCTTAGTCCCTGGAAGCTCTGGTTGCTTGGCATTGTTGTACATATGGGGTCTCGAGCCCCTTCAAGCTCTTCCAGTTCTTTCTCTGATTCCTTCAACGGGGTCCTATTCTCAGTTCAGTGGTTTGCTGCTGGCATTCGCCTCTGTGTTTGCTGTATTCTGGCTGTGTCTCTCAGGAGAGATCTACATCCGGCTCCTGTCGGCCTGCACTTCTTGGCTTCATCTATCTTGTCTAATTGGGTGGCTGTATATGCATGGGCCACATGTGGGGCAGGCTCTGAATGGGTGTTCCTTCAGTCTCTGTTTTAATCTTTGCCTCTCTCTTCCCTGCCAAGGGTATTCTTGTTCCCCTTTTAGAGAAGGAGTGAAGCATTCACATTTTGATCATCGGTCTTGAGTTTCATTTGTTCTAGGAATCTGAGTCAAAGGTGAAGCATGGAAACACATGCCCATAATCTTGGTGTTTGGGGGGTAAAATTAGAAAGGCCAGGGATTAAAGGCTATCCTTAGCTTTAATGGTAATTTTCAGGCTAGCTTGATCTATAAGAAATCTGGTAATCAAAACAGTAAATGATTTTTAAATAGAAGAAAGAAAGGGATGGGGGGTGGAACTTGGAATGGAGCACATGCTTGTTCAAGCACTTTGGTTCGATCAATGGCAATGGCCAAACCCTTTGTAAACTTTTTTACATGTTTATTGTTTTTCTTTTATATGCATTTGTATTGTGACTGCATGTAATAAATACTCTATCTGCATTCTTGGTACCCAGAAATCCCAGAAGAGAGTGTCAGATCCCTAGAAATGGAGGTCCAGATGATTATGGCTGCTTGGAATTGAATCTGGGTTGAACAGGTCCTCTTACCAATTAAGCCATTTCCCCAGCAGCCCTCCTTTAAAAATTAAGAAAGTAATGAACTAGTGGCTCAGTGGGTAAAGTGTACAAGCATGTGGACTGGAGACCAGATCCCCAGAGAGCATGTGGCAGGCATGTAGTTGCCTGTAGTCCCAGTGTTTGGGAGACAGACATAGTTGGCCAGCTAGACAAATCAGAATTGGTGAGCGACAGCCCCTGCTTCAATAGATAACATGGAGAGAGACCAAGGAAGACACCTCACAGCAATCTTAAGCTTCCAAAAGCATGGATATGCACATGTATGTGCAGCTCACTCACACACACACACACACACACACATGAGCACACAACCACATGCATGTATGGAAAAAATAAAAGAAATAGACAATTAAAAGAATGAAGGGAGCTTAATTAATAAGTGGATGCATTCTCCCTGTCTTAATGGCAACCACCACTGGATAGAAGCAAGGCTGAGCCTTCAGTGCTAGTAATATGTTCTTGAATCTGGGCATCTATACATGAGGAGATAACTAAAATATAATGTTCAAGAGAAACAACTAACTAAGATACCAGAAGAGCATCTTTAATTTTTCTGAACCGATTCATTTCTTTCTAAAAAGAAAATAAAATGACCTCTGAGTTAGACACAGGTTGTTCTGTGTTGTTTTCTTGGGCCATTAGCTGAGAATCAGGCTAGAGATTGAACTTATGAGAGTTTCTTTTTAAAATAATGGAAATGGAGGAGGGAAAGTTCTGGAACACAAAGGCCTTTTCTGACTGAAGCAGCTTGACCTTAAGAGTTTTCAAGGCATCATTTGGCTGAAGGATATATGCACAGTCATCAGAGCAAATCTGGTGTCCTGAGTGTGGGTGGCTAATTACTACCAAGCAATCAAGTTAATGACAATAACAGCAACAACAACTTCAATAAAAAGCTATAAAGATATCTCGAGCACCTGTAAACTTTGGAAAGTAAGCCAGCCAAGTTAACGCTATGAAATCCAGTACAGTTGAATTCAGTCATCGGCACAGAAACCCTACAGAGCAGGCATTGCCTTAACCCACATTTTACATGTGGGGAACCAGAGCACAAAGCAACTGAGTAACTTTTCTGAGGCTGCCCCACTAAGCGTCCGCGGGGACATTTCAAACCCAAACCTGGATATCAGGTCCAGGCTGCCCCACTGTGTCAGTGCAATCAGAATCCATGCATAAGCTGTCAGGAGGGTGTCACAGTACAAATGAGAAAACTGAGTTGTTAGGAAGTATTCATTATCTGCCTGTTGCATTACC
The DNA here is from genome assembly GCF_021556685.1 of Rattus norvegicus. Taxonomy (NCBI): domain Eukaryota; kingdom Metazoa; phylum Chordata; class Mammalia; order Rodentia; family Muridae; genus Rattus; species Rattus norvegicus. The sequence continues at coordinate 141,548,464 of NC_141534.1, forward strand.
TCAGTTCCCTCAACATTAGCGTTATCATCCTTACTTATTCCTCCTGAAAACTGTGTTACAGGAGTTAGAACTCGCCTAAGGTCCCTGACTGATAATAATGTAGTTGGTTGCTAAACTGTCATGGTCAATCTCCCTTGCTCAAGTTATTACCCAGTGTAGCATGATTCCATATGGAGAGAAGGCTGCACAGGGCATGGCTTCTTTTCCATAGCCCATGATTAAAGGACCACAGACAAGCCTGCCAGCATGCCTGCTTGGCATTTGCTATCTCTGTGAGCTTATACAAGGTTCTCCAAATCTATTTCTACATGTGGCTAACCTTCAAGGTGACTCCAAGCCTCTCAATCATCCACACTGCTGGATCAACTTAGATTCACATTTTCTTGACCATACAGGAAGTCTCCTGAACACCCAAGATGGGAATCTCTGCTCAGGGTCTACTGGCCCTTCTCAGTTTGAGTCATAGCATCTTCTTAGTAAACACAGAGGGCAAAACTGTGCCAGTGAGAGCTGTCTAGAGCATAACCACATCCACTCGGATCCTGCCCAGAATTTGCCCTGGGAGAAGTGGGAGCATCCACAATACTGCAGTTCTACCAATAAGGTTGCTGGGCATGTGGTGCCAGAGACACTGATGGGCATGAAATCAGTATTGATAATGCCAGAATAAACAGGGACTCGGGTTTCAGTTGGGAACAGCACAAAAATAAGTTGATGATTTAGAAATGTTTATGTCAGTTATGGGTAGATTTGTTTCAGTCAGAAATTTTGTTCTTTTCCTTGCCTTTACAAAATTCTACTATAAGGAGCTGGGGTGATGGCTCAGCAGTTAAAAGCACTTGGCTGATCTTCCAGAGGACCCAGGTACAATTCCCAGCACCCACATGGCAGCTGTTTGTAACTCCAGTTCCAGAGGATCTGACACTCACACAGACACCAATGCACACAAATAAATGATTTCAAACTAATTATTCAACATTTAAGGTTGGATAGTATATTGTGTAGGAACACACGCACATAACTAAAAATTCTACTGGCATTTAAAAGCTGAATAACACTCCAGCTTCTCAAAGCATCTGTTATGTACTCAGTCTCTTTTGATTTTCTTGGTCATGCCTGATGTAGTTCTAATCATTTTAAATGGCATTATAGATTAAGCATAAATGTATAAGACAATGTTTAATGGCCCAGAGACAAATCTTTTTGTTCAGCTAGTTTTGGAGTTTTTGTTGGTGTTATTTTGTTTATCTAGTGACAACTCTTCACATTTCTCTATATAAGCATTTCTTACTTTTTTTCTGATCATGTGATAGTCTCACTAAATAGCAGAAGCTGTGCTCAAGTCCACAGACCTCCTGCAACCACCTTCCAAGTTCAGTCTGAGTTTTACTGAAATATAGTTTTGTATCTAGATGATATATTGTCTCTAGATGATTTTGATTACAGGATGGGATTTGAATAGCTGTGACTGAGGGCATCTGGACTTTGAAAACGTTTAATATTTTAGTCTTTTCAGAATTAGTTGCTAACTCCTCCCAAATTCAAGGTCTAGAACCACACAAGACACATTCCAGTGCTTATCCCTAAAGTTATTAAATCTGTGTTCATAAAGACCTTCTTGTCTTGATATATATGTTTTTAAAGAAACAAGAACTACTTTTTTCTCCAAGACTGTGTCATGGGTGCCAGCATATTGTAGCCCAGAAATATGTACCTATTTGTTGAATTAATGAATTTGGTGGCTGGAAAGCTTCTCCTGGGGGGCCATACCTAGTCTTTATCTTGAATTAGATAAACTGGCTCATGGCAAGTTCTCAATAGCTACATATATCTCGGGCTCTATTTGGATGCTAAATGTAGAGGGTACATATGTTTGTTTTTCAGAACATTTGGAGAACAAGACAAGCCCTTGACTCTATTATGATGAATTTCTTCTATTCCATACCTTTTGTGGTCATCTCTATAACTTCACAAAATCCTCCCTGCCTCGAGCCCTGATGGCTGAGGCTGGGATCTGACAGTGCTGGTCTGCTGACTGACTTGCAAGCTGGTTCTCTATCCTACAGAATCCATCTGTGCGTCATACCATGGTTCTTAACTGCCTATGGGGACTCTGCGTGTGGCTATGCTCAAGCCCATCAGTCATCCAAGACACATGGGCACTCAGCCACGAACTCTTAGTACAAGAGGAGCTGAGAGCAGATGCCACTGGATTCTTGGAAGACAAAGAAGGAATAATGAAGGAAACCTCTATCCTACCCCTTCCAAAATGTATTGCTTTATTTGGATATGGAAAACGGTTTAATAAGAGAATAGTCTGCCATTTAAGAGAACAAGATGTGGGAGTCAAAGAAAAAGCCAAGAATCAAAAAAGGCTTGAAAATAAAAACAAGCTATGATACTAGCTATGAAATTTTAAGTCAATAAATTAATTGATGTCCATAATATAATAACATCTTAATGGCAAAATGACTAAAAAAGTATAACTTTGCAGGACTTCGTGGCATATTTAAGGTGTCTAACAGTGACAAGCTACACATATGTGTATACATATATACATGTGCATACTTATATTTATGTAAATATATATATATATATTCTCCGTTACTATCATATATTTGGTGTCACAAGGAAAATGACCATTGGAAGTTTCTACTTACCGAGCATTCCTTTCTTGGAACTTGACAGACACATATCTTTCTCTGCACTTGGCAGAGCAAAGCTCACCACAAACACTTCCACTCCGTCAGCCATCAAGGCCAGACCCAAGACGAAAAAGAGGGTCCACTGGAAGCGCCCATGGCCACACTCATCAATGATGGTCTCGTACTGGTGAGCGAGCTGCTCCTCATCTTCCATTCTCTCAGCCATCAGGTCTGCCTGGCCCCGAAGGCCATCTGCTCTGGACGGTGCCATCTTAGTCTGCTTAGACTTGACATCATCTGGATGAGGGATGCCTTGGTACTCGCCCTCATAGATCTCATCCTCCTCATCGTGGCCTTCTGTAACATCGCTCTGTGCATCTTCTTCCGGGTTCTGCTCATTGCCCCGGTAGTAGCCATCATTAGGGGCATAGCCCTCATAGTTGTCCCGATACCTGTAGTCATCCATTCCTTGATTCTGGAATAGTCTAGTAGCCACTCAAGCTATATCTCTTGCTCTGTGGTAAATGTTTGGGCTGTTCCAATAACCATCATCTAATATATTGTTGAAATGGTGATTATGTCCATGTGACTTCTTCAATCAAAGCACCTTTTTAATTTACTTCTCTAGTCAACCAAATTCATACAAAGACAACCTAAGTAGCCTTTTGTGCTGGTGTGTTAAATGTCTTTGGAAATGTTGACCTGTTCTCCTTCTGTGACCCAGACACTTATGCTGAGAGGTGCTGACTAAAACTGGGACCAGCTGCTCTCTTTGACAAGGTCGGTCGGAGCACTGCTTGGCAGCTCACTGGCTGTGATGTTTGTCCTTCTACTGAAGGTTGTGGCCTAGGAATAGAGACAGGAAAGGAAATAGTTACAAAATGCTAAGATTCTGGCATGATCTTTGAATTAAATAAATATATTTACTAATACTCATATTTCATGTGTAAGGTGAAGGGTATTTTAGTCAGGCATTTGAATTCACATAAGCTAAGTGAGGATTGAATTGGTGAGGTTGGTGAATGGAACCATGAGCAGAGAAGCTCTTTGAGTTTGGAAGAATCCGGTGAAGGTTAAAGATCAGATCTTATACAGAAAGGCAAAAGGAAGTGGTCCAGAGATTTTCAGTACAAGGCAGTTTTGTATTATGGGTTTCCTTTGAACTTACCAAGCTTTATACAACAGTAGAACTATCCTATGGGTCAATTTCTATTGTGAAAGTGCATGCTTTTCCAGTTCACTATGAAGTAATTATATCACTTTACATCTAGAAATGTAGAACACAGAAATAGCTTTCTCTGAGGCCCAGCTTGCTTTTGAGGTCAGCATTGTGGCTCAAAAGTCACTATGACTTGGCTCAAATGGGTAAGACTCAGAGCCATGTCTCCCAGATTTTCATGAAACATGACTCTCATGCATGACAGGAATGAACATGTACACCTTTCTCCAAGCCTCGGGCTCCCAAGCGAAAAGCAAAGACAATATATATGATTATATACCAAGTACCCAGCCTGCAGGTCACCATTATTTCAGGTAATACATTTTCCTACTTCCAATTTTGGAGAACCAGGAAGCAGTCTTGTCTAGATCCAAGGCACTGTCTTATAACACAGGTCTAATTACAGGTTCCTTCTCTTGAGTCCAACATCCATGAGGTAGACTCCCTGCCCAAACTACCTTCTAGAAAAGTGGTTTTCAACCAGTGGGTCAGAACCCTTTGTTGTCAAATGACCCATTCACAGAGCTGTCCTCAAACCATCAGAAAACACAGATGTTTACATTACAATTCATAACAGTAGCAAAATTACAGTTATGAAATAGCAATGAGCACAATGGCTTAGAGTCACAACAACATGAGGAACTGTATTGTAGGGTCACAGCACTAGGAAGTTTGAGAACTCCTGTTCTCAAATCTCAAGTCTCCCAGGATTTGAGCCATCACCGAATGATGCTTACCATATACCCAAATGTAGACTGGAAATGCGCTACATACAGAGAACTGGAGAAGATAGGGAAAGCAAGGAAAGAAAAGGAGATAGTAAGGGGAGAAGGAAAGAGTGCCTGAAACAGACTGGAACATTCCATCAAATAGATCAAGCAAGCGTCATTCAGAGTAGGTTGGTAACAAAGGAAACAGTCTTCAGAAAGATAGGGTACACTGCAAGGTCCACATCTTTTTATGAATTATATGATGAATGCTGTCCTGGGTGACTGACACAATAGATCACACAGGAATTTTAAAAACATGGTCTCCAGAGCTCTCAGAGGGGCCGATCGGATATCGGAAATCTGAGTCTCCACACAGCACCCCATGTAGCCCCAAGTCCCAACCTCTATGAGCAGGACCTCAGCAGTACAGGCTAGGCTTCTCCCTCAGCCATTCTCTACTCCAGCTGTGCGCAGAAGCCAGATTTTTTGACTGAGGTAGATATTCAGGTCTCTTCCTATCAGAGCGGACAGAAACCGATGCCTCAGTTCAGCTCACCTGCCAAAAACTTCATGGCCAGGAACTCTTACTAAGCCTCCTACCCAGTGTAGTCCAATGTCCTTCTTTGCTTTCAGCAGATGTTACTTCACATTAGACCCCACACACTTGCCTTATAGCAGCTGCTGGACTTCTCCCCTGCCCACACTACATGTCTGGGCCCTCTGTCCCATACCTGTTACCTGGTTCTCCCCACCTTCAGCCTTGGACAGATTCTAGCTCTGGGAATCATCTAACTCCAATGAGAATGCATTTTCTCATGGAAGGATGATAGAAAACACTGGTTCTCAAATGCAGAGGGAGAACAACTCAGGTAACTCATTAGGAATGGAATTCTGGGACCTGTCTCCAAAAGACGCTGAACTGCAGTGTGGAAATCAGACCTGGAAATTTCATTTTTCATTAGCACTACGGATCACCTGGGGGACTCAGAGCAACTGTGCCGAAGAAGCTAACAAGAAATACTGAGAAGAATGACTCTCACTTTGCTCTTGCAAAAAATGTCCACCATCTCCAATAAATAAGCTTCGATGGGACCAGGTTGGCCAGGATTGTGTCAGATTAATATTCTAAATCTGTTTTCATTGCATGCATTTAGGAACTCTAGGAGGACACAGTAAATCACACACAAACAGCAGAGACATTAGCAGGATGCTGTCACATGGAGAAGGAGTGCCAACTGCCTGAGATCTGCTCTGTTATTTCTATTCTGGAAGCCCCACAAAAATGTCACGAGCCAGGAAGGAAAGATTTTCAATTCTGAAAACATATGTGGGAAATACCACTTTGGGCTAAGATTCTAGGACTTTCTCTGTGGAAAGAAACAGGTCTTTGTTAAAACCAACCCCACTCACCCAATCTGGTTCAAAGAACGGCTGTGGATGTCAAATGCAGTGAAGCAAAAGGGCCTCCCTGTCAAGCATTTTTTTAGTATGTCTTGACGCTTCTATCTCATTGAGAAATGCCAAGTTGTTTTTTTAACAAAACATTTTCTAGAGAACACAACAATTAGTCATTTGCAACACTGTGAGTTAAATTGCTTCCTTCACAAAGGATAAACTGAACCTTGACCCTCAGGACCTCAGGAGTGTAATCTCATTAAGAATAGAGTCTAAGACTGGAGAGGCTGATTAGTGTGTTAGTGCTTTATGCACAAGCATGAGAGCCTGAGTTCAGATGCCCAGGAAGCACTTGGGTGGTAGAACACAGGAGGCTGCTTGGACTTGCTGGCCTCCAGCCTAGCTGGAAAGCAAAAGCCCATGTGAACACCAGTTTTACTGAGAAATCCTGTTTTAACAAAATAAATGAGGGAGAGTTGGTAGGGAACCAGAAAGAAAAGTTCCCAATGACTTTTCTGGCCTAGGCATTCACACACACACACACACACACACACACACACACACACACACACACACACACACACATGGCCAGTTTGATCCATAAAATCCATAGCATCTGTTACTTAACCCTTTGAAAGACCAGTCAATTTTACCAATTAAACAGCAATGAAAAGACACCCGCAAGTGCAACCCATTAGCTAAGAACTAAAATGATCACTTCCTGTGATGCCTTGTCTACCCTCAGGACCAAGAATAAAACGATATTATCTGTGTCGTGGATGGAGAGATGGATGGCTTGGAGGATAAAAGGATGACCCATGTGAACTCAGAGAGTCTGTAACAGGGTTGAGTGAGAAGCTAAATTCAAACAGTAAACTAGGGTTGGGCAGAGAAAAAGAACCCGGAATCCAAGGTGTCAAGTCAGGGCCCCACACTCAGCTGGCCCCCAAAACTAATCTTGATAGAGAGTGAATCGTACTTCCACAATTCTCCCCACCCTCACCATGCATTTCCCAGAATTCTTGGTGTTTAAAGCCCTGCATACATGGACACAGCTTAACCCTATTCTCAAGAGGCTGAGCTGTTATGGAAAAGTAAAATTAAAAAAACATAGATTATCACTTGGTGATGAAACTTACACCTGGTTAATCTTTGGTATCAACTTGAATGGATTTAGGATCCTGTAGGAGAGGTGTCTCTGGGAATGTCTAAGGGCATTACAAGACAGATTTAACTCATGAAGGCAGCCCTGATCCACGGACTGGTGCCCCAGATCTAATAAAATGTCAGGTGCTCTGTTCCCTGACTAAAGATGCAATGGAGATTGTGAAAATGAGCAGAGAGGGTGCGCAGAGTCAAGATCTGGGAAGATCTCACTGGTGGGGATGTGAACAACAAAACTCTGGGCTGGGGACAACAAAACAAGAGAAATGCATGTGTGGAACAAATAGGACATGCCACGTAGGTAAGAAGCCGGAGACCAAGAAGACTGAAACAGCCATGATTCCCAACAGTCAAAGGCTAGATTACCAGGGCCTCCAGACCTCTGTCATTTTTATGCGATTAGATCAAAGGATCTTCCTGACCAATTCGCCTTCTGGCGTAGTAGTAGAATATGTCTCAAACATCTGCATGTATGGGGGACCCAGATTCAAATCCTGATTCTGCTGTTTCTTGCTACCTGCGTGGATGCTGTAGCTCTCGGTGCCTCAGCATCCTTGTTTGTTAATGGGTGTTTTAAGTATAACACCCATGCATAGAGTCATCGTGAGGATTTGGTGAGCCATCTGTGAACATCGGTCCCCATAGCTCCTAGCCAGAACAGCTCTAACAATGGAAATCCTATCCTACTATCATCCATGTGATGTAACGATTGCTATCTGAGTATTGGGAATTAAAATGTAGCCAGGACCCCAGATTGATCCCAGCTCTCTCCTCATGAGATCTGGACCCATCTGGGCTGGGCTAACGAACTAAGTACAGAGAACAAATTTCCATTTAGACATTCATTGCAAGACTACTGTTTTTCCAAACCTCCTAACAATGATCTGTTGGTTGTCTTTCTTTAACTCTTAAAATGTTAGCCTGACTACTTGGTTTGGAATCATTGTGCCATAGACGCTTGTTTAGAACAAAGTTACAAACAATACTGTAATAAGGTGTAATTCTTCCCAGAAGTCTGGATGCTATTAGTATTTGAACATATTCATTTAAGAGAGAAAGAGAGATCCTGAGAGCAAATAAGTTTGGTAAATGCTGCATCCTTTATTCACAATTCACTTTTGGCGATTAACAGCACACTCTGTCACATCAAAAGCTGTAAGAACTGAACACAACCATATTTAACACAACAATGAGACACTACCACACACCCACTAATATAGCTGTAATCACCAGACAGATAATAGCATGTATGGGCTGGGAGGTGATGAACTAGGACCATTAGAACCTGCTGGTGAGAGTGAGAAATGGCTCTACCACTTCAGAAAACTGTCTGCCAGGTTCTTAAAATATTACACATATATTTAAAAAAAACCCAGCAATTCCAATCCAAAAATGTGCCCAAGACAAGCAAAGACATATGCTTACATGAAGACTTGCACATACATGTTCACAGCAGTAACATCTACATCAGCTCTGAAATGGGATTAACATACATGTCCATGAGCTTGTGAACATATAAATGAGATGTCATGTGTCTGTGCAGTACGATATGAACTGACATTAAAAAGGACCAAATTAGAGATGCATACATGAGATTGGACAGATACTCGGCTAGTTATAAAAGGCCACAGATTGTCTCATTGCATTTACATAAAACATCCAGGATAAGCAAGTCCATAATATGAGGGAATAGGACAGGGACGGTCTAGGAGTGGATGTTGACCCCAAATGAACTTGGGAAACAGAGAAGAAATGGAAACATCCTCAAATTAGGTCACAGTGGTAAACATACAAGCTCTTTAAAATCACTAAAAACCATTTAATTGTGTGTTCATGAGTAGATCTGTGACATGGAAATATTGTTGCAATCTATACAGAGTACCTCTATAGAGCCATTCCTACTGAAAAGGAATCTGTCTAATTTGCTAAACTCTGTGTTAACAATAGTCATAAGCCTCTCTCTCTTTGGAAATCTTCACAATACATATGCATACAGGCTCTTATATTTAAGTGCTATTTTTATACCTGGAGTATAGATTTGAGGGTCCATTTTGTTTGCACCTCCTAGAATCCACTTGTAGGGCCAAGGAGAACTCTTTATAGAAAAAGAAAGTTAGGAAGCACAGCCTGCTCACAGCTAGGGGAGAAAATAATATTAAAGCTTTTCTCCAGGTTCAGTCAAGCTCTGGTAGGATATTAAGAGCACAGACCATGTCTACTTCAGTGTAATCACTAACAGAAGACAATGCTTCAGGGAAAACACAGGAGCAACCACAGAAGAACTAAAACACTGCTGTCCTACTTGACAGAAGTCAGTAGGTAGTAGTTGTGCCTTTAACTAAAATTGGCTATAATGAGAAATTCACCCCGATTCATGAGGGCAGAGGAAGAACAAAGTGGGTGCCTTGTATTTAGATGGGTCATATCCTCAGCTACCTCTGACTATTCAACAGGAATAGGACTGGGACATACATGGAAACGTGATAAAATGTTCCTTAAGAAGCTCATTGACGGTGGTCCGGGGATGGTGGTACACACCTTTAATCCCAGCACCTTAGAGGCAGAGACAGGCAGAGCTCTACCAGTTCGAGGCCACTCTGATCTACAGAGAGTCCTAGGATTGCCAGGGATACAAGGAGAAACCCTATCTCAAAAACCTAAAGAAAAAAGGAGCAGGAGGAGGAGAAGAAGGAGAAGCAGCTCATCATCATCTATTATACATGAACAAGAATTGAATGAGGCAGCAAACTCAGATAGATACCAAGAGATGCTCATGTGTATTCCTGTGAGTTTAGATGCCACTGGAGTTCAGGACATTCTGACCCCAAATATGGCACTTACATATTTGAAAAATAAATAGACTCTGGCCTTCCCTTTCCCTATCGCCACCAAAGTCACTCCCAGAAAGAATTCTCTGTCCTACTATGAAAGTATATCATAGCCACATATGTAGCAGAGGATGGCCTTTTCCGCCATCAATGGGAGGAGAGGCCCTTTTCCTGGGAAGGCTTGATGACCCAGTATAGAGGAATGCCAGGGCAGGAAGGTGAGAGTGGGTGGGTGGGTGAGCACCCACATAGAAGCATGGGGAGGGGAATGGGATAGTGATTTCCAAAGGGGAAGCCAGGAAAGGGGATAACATTTGAAATGTAAAGAAAATATCCAATAAAAAATGATATTTTTTAAAAAGTATATCACAAAATCTTCATTCCACAGGTGCCCACCCAATGCCCAGAGGAAATAATTGTCCTTATCTATGAAGAGTCTAAACAAACAGGCCCTGTATTATTTTATTCCTATTGAACCTTCCCCTCCCACCCTCCAGTCATACTTCACATAACTCACTATATTCCTGATTCTTGTGCCATCATTGCTTAAGGCTCCTGTATCATACAGAACATTTATTATCCCTGTTCAATTTTTATATTGTGGCTTGAATATAAAATATCTTTGTAACTTCCTGTATTCTGATGTTTGGTTCCCGAGGAGTACTATATCTTAGGAAGCAGTGGGAGCTTCAATATGTGGGATCTAGAGAGAGGAAGTAGGTTATTCAGGGAAGATCTGTGGGAGTATATTATCCCTGGACTTAATGTGACACTTAATGTCACTTCTGTTTCCTAGTCTACCAATGATGTGAGCTTAGGGATTCCTCCACTATTTTTCTTCACCTTAATGGACTGAATGCTATAAGCCAGTGGTTCTCAACATTCCTAATGATCCATTGTGGTGACCCACAAGCATAAAATTATTTTCATTGCTACTTCATAACTATAATTTTGCTACTGTTATGAATAACATTGTAAATATCTGTTTTCTGATGATCTTTGGTGACCCCTGTGAAATAGTTATTCTACCCCAAAAGGGGTCATGACTCACAGGTTGAGAATCACTACTGTAAACTGTGAACCCGGATAAATCCTTCTTTGCTTGAGCTGTGTCTATCAGATGATTTGAGCACAGCAATGAAAAAGATAATACACTGTCTATATAGTTACATCTGCATCCATCCATGAACCTAGTAGTAGATGAAACTTCCACCTCCCCTACACCACCTTGTCCTTGGGTTCCGTCCTTATTGAGAAGACAACACCAATGATAAATACTTGGAGACACGGGAAATGTGGGAGAGGCCACTGTATAGAGAACTGAACTACTGTTCTAAACTTGTCTTCAAGCCACTGTGGGGTCCTGGGTCAATCACCTGACTTGTGATGCCCCAACCCTTCATCTCGCTAGTGGGGACAGTGCTGGATGGTTTCTGTGCAGCCATTGCTCCAATATCTTTTTTGTGTATTCATGCAAATACAGAATTGCCATATGAGAAAAATATAATGTAGGTTTTCTTATTTTAATACCTAGGATAATGTCTCTTTCTAATTAAGAACAATGTTTATAAACTGACAACTTTGATAGCTTATAAATCTTGAACATTTAGAATTGCTCTAAGAAAACCACTGGCATATGCATATTTCTGTATTACCATATTATATAAGAGTTATTAATGTCTCATTCTTCACTGTGTGTTTCTCTGGAAGTCTATGAATAAGTCTAGGATAGGAGTTGTAGTGTGTTTTACTTCATTTTTGAATCACCATCGCCAAATGTATAGTCTTTGAGCATAGCAAGTCTTTGAAAATATTTGCTCAAACAAGAAGGTTAACAGTTACTCAGTATCTCACTAAAAGCAAGTCAAAAAAGGCCTGTGAGCCAGAGGGCCCCTCCCTACTGTAAATAGACCTAACTGGCTTAATACTGCTTAAATCAACACTTTCAATTTTAAGAGAAAAATGAAATGAAAAGGCTGAATCAGTGAATGCTGAGGAAGCCACCATGTCTTTCCTTACATCCTTCAAATGCTGGCAGCATCCTAGCTAAGCTGATGGGGACACAGTAGTCCAAGAGAGCTTGGTTGTTTGTTACCAAGTTTCTAGCATAAAATAGGCTTTAATCATCCGTGATAGTTCTTTAAACATGTTGGTGTTTCTGGCAGAGGCCGCATCAACTGTGGGTTGAAAGTAACAAGACTCACTGATCTGGCTGGGAATGGGAAACCACTCTTTGGAACCCCAACAATCACTTCTGGATTTTCCCTACTCGGGACCATGCTAGTCCATTAATGCTATGAACTTAGGGGTATGTCACCCTTCTTAGCTGAACTGCCCATCTCCGTCCTACTGTGTTAGAACAAAAAGCTGGTTTTGTGTGAGAGATAACTGGGGTTAAACAAGACCAAACTTCCTGATAACCCCCTGATTTATTTCCCAAGAAATTAAAACAAACCCTTTACAGTCAAGCCAGACTTAGTTTGAAGTGAGAGAATGTGTTCTTCTTTTAAAATGGAAAAGTAGGACACAACTGAGGAAGAATATTAATTATAGCATTGTTTATATGATAAATATTGAAGTAACTCATATGCTAAACAGAGGCCAGGCAAATAAACCTTGAAATATTTATATAGTTAAATAATATGGCAATATATAAACATATATATACTATGCTTTTGAAGCAATTTTATTTAGAATAAAGGGGAAATGAGAAACTGTATAGCAGGGAAATCATGTATTCATCCTTTAGACAGATAATATCCATGGGGTTATACAAATCTGTAGATATTATTTCATATAAATATCTCTGACAGAATTTTCTTAATAAGACATAAGCATTCACTCCTTACTCTATGAAAAGTTCATTAGTTCCCTTTTGCCCACAATTCTAAAGTCACAACGGTATTTTTCACTATGTGGTCTGCCCTGTCGGGAAAGCCTCTGGGTGCTACTCAAATGGAGACTCCTGGACAAGAGTGTCCTATAGCAGAAGGAGCACCATAATCTGCTTTGGTAGTAAGCTACCTCCTTCAACATTAAAGACCTGCCCCTGGCTTAAGCCTCCTTACTCTGGAAGCAAATCATCGCACCTTTGTGATCCAAAGGCAAAAGCAAAGAGACAACCCATCTTCAAACACCTAGGTTCTTCCAGGAGCTGAGCCAGAAGGGAAGGAGACAGGAGCAGGAGCTGGTGCTCTAAACTCATAGAGATGCCGAACCCCTGTGATTGGTCTTACAGAAGGAGGAGTATGAGTTCCCCAAGAGAAGATAATACCAACAGTAAGGTTCTGGCCCACAGTACAACCTACGAAAGGATCAGGAGTCCTTGAGCAGTGTAGCATTGTCTCATCCTAAACAGACTTGTCAGATGCCAGCAGGCTTGCACCTGAAGGCAACGCTAAGCAGCAGAAGCATGCTGAGAAACCATGGCCCAGCAAGTCAGGCACCCCACAGTTTAGGAGACCTCTTCATCGAGCTCTCTGATAGGCTGAGGAATGCAGACTAACAAAACCCAGTTATGGGCCCATATGTAGCAGTGCACAGCTGTAACCCCAGCACCTGAAAGGTGAAGGCACGAAGACTACCATAAATTCAAGGGCTGCCTGAGATACATAGCAAGATGGCAAAACCCTGTCTCAAAACTATAATCAAATTTACAGATATCAGGCCAGACCCTCATCTCTTTCAGGTTCTCGCTGTTTTGATTTGACTTTATCACATTTTTCCCACAGCATGTCTTGCCTTGATGTCAGTGTTACAAAGCAGAGCTTTGATGCTGTATAGATGCCAGTTCTGTAAATCAGAGCATTTAGGTGACCCTGGAAACAATAGTTTCTTCATGTGTGAAATGAGAAGAATATAACATCCTAGTTATTGAGTTGTTATGAAAGTAACACTTTCACAAAACTTGGTACAGTGTCCATGACCAAGAAGAAACTCAACCGTGAAAGCACCAGCCTTGGTCTCTGTGTAAATACACCACACAGAGAAAGGCCTTGGTCTACATGCACCGTTTATACCTCAAAGCACAATGGAGCCAAAAGACAATGGGAACATTAGCTTCACCTCCACACAAACACAATTTTTTAGTCTTCTTAGGGAGAGCTTTTAGATTTGGGGTACCTCATTCTGCTGGGGATTCAGGGCTCCACTGTGTTCTAGGGTCCTGACCTTCTTCCACAACCTCTTGTAACTCCTCTTTGATTTTGAGTCATGGGCACAGGCTGGAGAGATGGCTCAGCCGTTAAAGGCTAGGCTCACAACCAAAAATATAAGAGTCATGGGCACATATTCATATTTTGTTCCCAAAATGAAAAGTCGTTAAAGTGAACATTTTGAGAGCAGCAATGTTGCTCTTCATGGTGCCTAAGATGATTTTTTATCCTATTAAATCGCATTAAATTACACAGAGAAAAAGTGAGTCTCTATCTATTGGTCATTCGGCTCTTTCTGAGGTAAGGATCTTCTGAGGTGACAGCTCAGGTTTACCAGCTCCCTGCTGACTTTCTAAGTGTCCTTTCTAATGAAATGGGGACAAGCCTTAAGCTCAGAAACTTTAAAAGGAACACTAGCAGCTTACAGAAGGCATCACGACATTGTAGTGTTTTTATTGACTTTGCTTTTATTATTTGCACAGTATGTAAAATAGTAATGTACTTTCTTTCTTAAATAAACCTATCTGACTGGTATATATTTTATTTGTAGGGGGGAGTACATGAGTGTGTATGTGGTGTACATCCATGTTGTATGTCTATGGCATGAGTGTGTGTAGGTTGGAATATGTGTATATGATGTCTGTTACAGGGTGTGCGTGCATGCGTGTGTGTGTGTGTGTGTGTGTGTGTGTGTGTGCCCGTGCGCACGTGCGTGCATGCCAGAGGTAGACAATTAGTGTTTCCCTTTATCACACTTCAGCTTATTTTTTGAGACAAAGTATCTTCCTGATGCCAAGTTTACCAATTGGCTAGACTGTCTTCCAGAAAGCTCTAGAAGTCATCTGTCTTCACCACCACCACCACCACCACCACCCCACACACAGAGAGTCTACAGTTGCAGATGTACACTTCTGTGCCTGGCTTTTTACACAAGTGTTGGGGTTTGAACTCAGGTCCTCAGGTTTGTGCAGCATGCATTTTTACCGACAGAGCCATCTGTCCTGCCCCTAAGCTAGTATTTCCAAAGAAAGTAATGAGGAAGAATATGGGAATGATCTTCACCAGAGATACAAAAGAATGAAAGTACAAATAAATATTTTCTGAAATGAGTAATTTGTCCTTACTTCAATTTTGCAACATTCAGATGCATATAGCTTTACTTTTCCATCCCATAGATGTTACAACTAAAGCTTAAAGAGAGTAACTCTTTTGGCCTTAGCTTGTAAATTCAGAAGTCAGCTTCAAACTCTCCTACAGCAAGCTGTCTGCCTGCCGTGTTTACTACATCTCCTGTTGCTGCATGGACAGTTCCCCATAACCAATAATAGATCAGGAAACACTGATCATACGTGGAAGTTTATTGGCTGCTACTGGGAAGGCCAGCTTGTCATGGAGCACCTTGTCTCTGGTCTAAAGGTCGATTTCATCTTCATCTCTTCTCTATAGTTCTGCTTCCTGTTACAAGTTTATGCAACAAAGAACATTTGCAGTATGCCACAGGTGAAAACGTCCCTGTATAGTTGATCACTTAGGAGTGTCTGCACCCAAAGCCAACCCTGAGGCTGACAGCGAACTCAAGCAAATCCAGATGATGTCAAAGTATCAGGTGAAGGTATCCACATGGTGGGTGAGTTTGGGAAGATGCTGGAAGATACATGTGAAAGAAAAGATGGAAACAGGTTGGGAAGGGTTGAGACAGGTTGGGAAGAACTTCAGTGACAACAGAAAACATCAGCTAATTGACACCTCAAAGCCTGAAAAGGGGAACCAGCACAGGTAAACTTAGGGGTCAGACAGAGGAGGAAGGGGACATATTTGGAAGTATCAAATGCTGTTCCTGTTTCTTTTATCTGAAAGACAATTTTTCTTTAGCAATTACAGTAGAAGCCTCTGCTCCTATACAAAGGCATGTGAAGGCTCATGGGATACAACATGAGGTCCCCTAAGAAACTGTCTATAATAACCAGTCATATTTCCAGCAAACTTCAATCTTCTGGAGAAAGGAAGAGATATTTTAACCTGCTGGGCATTTCAGATATTTTTTCTTCTTCTTCCCGAAATAAAGCCTATTGAAAAACAATTCTACAGGTAGAAAGCATGCCTCAAAAATAGAGATCAAACAGCTTAAGTCAATAAGACAATAATGAAATCACAGCCAACCTTGGAGATTGCCCTTGCCTACAATAAAATGGACCATAAAGGAGAATACAATGATTCCCTCCTTATGCTCTAGCAGATATTGCCTGATGACACTACTAGCTTCTACATTATGTCACCAAGCCTAATAAGGTCTAGCAACAAGCACTCTACACCATTCTATTGATATGTCTCTAATATACACCTTATCCTAATCACACCCACACCACCAGACTCTTCCTCCTCCAAAGAGATGGAAAAAATCTCTTAGTGGCCCCCCAAGACTTTGAAAATACTTGATTTGGCCTAAATCACCCTCGACTGAACGATGCACACCCCAGGTCTCAGCTCCACTTCCCTCTTTCTGTAGCTCTTCCCTGGACAAACGCCCTTACTCCTTTCCCATTGTTGCTCTCATCATCTATTCTGTCAAACATTGGTAGTCACATGAAGGTCCTATGTCAGGTGTTGGGGACATCCAGGAGAATGTAACAGGCTCCCCTACCCCATCTCTTGCAGGAGTAAAAATTTTACTAAACACAAAATCAGCATTCTGTCTGTAAGGGTAAGAACTTCTCACCACACATAAGGCATCATCTGGGTCACTGGGAGCTTTTGGAGGAATATTCAAAAATAAATAGACAGAAGTGCCAATAAACCTAGATTACTGGTCCAATATAGGGGATAGGCTGAAAATTCCTACTTAAAAGGTTCAAGGAGGACTGGGTATGTCACTCAGTTGTTAAGAGGACTAGCTGATCTCCCAGGAGACCCAGGTTGAATTGTTAGCAGCCACATAGAAGATTGCAATAATCAAAGGATCTAATGCCCTCTTCCGGGCTCTTTGGGCACTGTAATCACACAATGTACAGATAAATGTAGATAAAACTACTCATAGATGTAAATAAAAATAAGGGGATGTTTTTGAAATGCTCAAGGGACTTTATGGCTATAGCTATACAGGTTTGAGAAGAAGGAAGCCTGAGAAACTAATAAAGATATCGAGGTACAGTTTGGACTATTCTTCCCCCACAGATTCCAAAGGCAAGTCTTTGAGGAGAACTAGCAAGTCACAAGACCCACTTAATATGTCTTGACTTGGCTCTGTCTTCATATACTTTTCTTTTTTGAAAGGAACATACCTTTGGCTAGAAACTACTCCTGCCATTGTCCTGTCCTAGCCATGTCCCATCTTCTAGGGCTGCTTAAGTGGGTACCTTGAGCCTCTCAGACCCACTAAGGCATCACTCTCTGCTGTTAGGGTTCCCTGGTCTCTATTGCCTAGCTATGGTCTTACTCGGTCAGCCTACAACTCCCTGGGCCTTTGAAAACATCTTTATTTTTCTCAACGAGGAAATTATAAATAAAGGTCTCACAGCTGATCCAGCAGCCCCATCTATTTCCCTGGAATGATTTTTTAACTCATTTCAATACTTCAAAATCCCTAACTCCATCTGCTAATTATCCCCAATTTACTAAGTCCTAAGTAATATGGGCCCCATGATTCTCCTCTGCCCTGACATGCAAACCCCACCCCACTGCACTACTCCTGTGTAATCAATATCTCTCTCTCTCTCTCTCTCTCTCTCTCTCTCTCTCTCTCTCTCTCTCTCTCTCTCTCCCCACACACACTCACTCCTAATTCAGCCTGGTAATGTATAAATTTTCTAATTAGAAAGGGCTCAAATGTTGCCAGGAATGCAAACACTTTCAGCGCTAGATTTTGTGCCATTCCGGGCTCTATTCCAAATGCTAGAGAAACAGAGAAAGATGGGAAAAGAAGAGAGCTTTAATGAGTGTAAAGTTCATGCCTGGGACTAATTCTAATGCACAATCTCACATAATGCTCCCAAGGACTGGAGAGGGACCTTTGGGTGTTCGAAAACCCAAATGACACTGCCAAGGTTAGAAACCCAGAGAAAGGCAGAAGAGATTCCATCCCAGGTCTGTTACCTTTTATCAGCAGAATCTGAAATGTCATGTTTTGAACCACGAATCTCCAGTTATTGGCACTATTTTTGGAGGGGTAGGACACAGATGGCAGAAATAGGTCACTAGGTGTGGGTCTTTGAAGACTATCCCCAGCTTCTGTTTGCTCTCATTCTCCCGCTCCTTCCTTGTTAGACATTATGTGAACAGCTCTGCCACACCCTCCAGGTACACTGATTTGAGACACTCTACTATCCCTTCCTCCATCCTGATGGACAGAACCCTCTGAAACCATGAACTAAAATAAACCCATTCATCTCTTAAGCTCTGTCTATCAGGCACCATGGTAACAGTGGGGCAGAGACAACCAGTAAAATACCTTGTTTTATCTATGGTCTTGGGGATTCACAAAATATCACATCTGACCTCCATGGGACATGCCTGACTGGCTCAACTAACTAAGAACATCCTCTACATGCCTCTTTTCCTAGTTAAATGATGCTACATACTTCGCAAAGAAAGATGCCAATGATACCCACATCTTTGAAGAAACCTGCAAGTTACAGAGTATAAACTCTATCTTTGTAGACACTGCTATTTGTGAGGGCCTGGAGGGTAGGGCCAACCACACCTCCCATATATCATGTATCAAGACTCCTGACCAAGTCAAGCCTAGAGTGATGGAAACTCAAACAGCCTATATGGCATCCTGTATTAAACCATCCCTGAATAGTGAAACAACTGGTGGTGTCCTATCAGAGGATCCTGATGGGGAACAGGAGAGGGAGGAAATAAAGAGCCACAGGCTGAGAACAATAGTCAGGTCAGCTTCAAAGCTGTCATTATGTCATTATTATTCCATTCTCTCTCTCTCTCTCTCTCTCTCTCTCTCTCTCTCTCTCTCTCTCTCTCTCTCTCTCTCTCTCCCCCCCCTTCTCTAATGTAATCTCACTAAATATCCCTCAATCCTCCTGCTTCTGCCTCTCAAATACTAAGAGTGTATACTACCATACCTAGTACCCTCCCATGTGTAAAGTGCCATCTTTCAAACAGGATTGTCTCAATAAAGGACTTATTTGAGGAGCTCTAGCAGGAATGTTTTCATAGGCTTCTCAAAGCCCGTCCCCCAGCTACTAGGAACAGATGGCATATAGCTGCAAGAAGGACATTCCTACATCAGACAGCCACAGGATCCACCCCCAGTGCTGCTGGCTTCTTGTCATCAGGAGCCCTGAAGCCAAACACAAGATGTCTTTCTGTAACACACGACTAAACACTGTCATCAGGAAAGTGATCTCTAACCACTTTCTCCTCCCATGGAAACCAGCTAACACTCTATTGTTTTCTTTCCAATGACGGAAAGCAAATAAACAAAAGCTCATCTTTATTGTAAAGCACACAGTGATTTTTCCCTCTAGAAATCCAAGGAAGCAAGAGGTCACTTGCAGGTTGCTGTGCATCTAAGTTGAAGTACAGATGCACCGACATCTGCATGGGGAAGGCTTTGTTGTCTCTGTTGGGAAGTTGGAAAAAAAACAGTACAGACTTAAGCAAGTTTCTTGCACATGAAGAAAGTTCCATGGGCTTGTAGTGGACCAGAGCCCAGGATTAGAGTGTAGATACAGGGTGTAGGTGGGTAACTCCGCTCTACAATATGGTACCCTGGTCAATAAGGAAGCAGCACAGGCTGCAGTATGTGACTTCCCTCCTCTCACATCTGGAGTTGAAAGAAATGAAGACAAGGAATGCCAAGAAGAAATGGAGAAAAAAACCCAACAACAAAAATAAAACCTCTTACACAGCCCCCCCATTAGATCATATCACACGTTTGCAAAACTGTCCACAAAAATACACAGATCTTCCCACGGCTTTGAAGTTGCGTTGCCAAAGCCTTCTGAGCTGCTGCACAAAACTTATATTAAATAAATGTGCATGCTCTTCTCTTCTTAATCTGTTTCTTGTTATGGGGTCTCAGCCATGAACTTTGCAGCAAGTGAGGAAATTATTTTTCTGCCAGTGTGCTGACTGAACAGACTAGATAGCTGTGCCCTCTGCTTGCACAAAGTGGACAAATAATTTCCTGGGGGGCACTCTGCTCACCATACAGACTGTTCTCAGGCACATTTAGGAGACTGTTTTAGAAGATCTCTTCCTTAGGCAGGGATTTGCCCTCGATGCAGTCTGATGCAGTCTGTCTTCTTCAAAACGATCAGTCTGACTTTTAAAAATACCTGTCATTTACTTGTTTATTTTATGTATGGAGCACACTGTTGCTGTCTTCAGACACACCAGAAGAGGGCATCAGATCCCATTACAGATGGTTGTGAGCCAACATGTGATTGTTGGGAATTGAACTTAGGACCTCTGGAAGAGCAGTCAGTGCTCTTCAAGCAACACCATGAACTGTTCTGTAAAAACATGATGCAATGAAAATCATTTATTTTTGAAGGAAAAAGAAGAACATCTAAAAGTTTGTAGATTGCTACCAAAAACACCTAAATAGGATGACTTTTGATTAAGAAACTTTCAGTATATATACTTTTGATTTGAATGAGAATGACCTCCATCAGCTCCTATATGTGAACTCTTAGTCACCAGTTAACTGAAACTGTTTGGGAAGGAGTAAGAGATTTGAATAGACTAGTAGGGGCACCAGTAGAAGAGGAAGCCCTTGGCCCTGCCAAGGCTGGACACCCAGTGAACAGGATTGTTGGGGGGAGGGTGGTAATGGGGGGAGGATAAGGAGGGGAACACCCATATAGAAGAGGAAGGGGAGGGGTTAGGGGGATGTTGGCCTGGAAACCGGGAAAGGGAATAACATTTGAAATGTAAATAAGAAATACCCAAGTTAATAAAGATGGAGGAAAAAAAAGAGACGTAGCCTTGTTGGATGAGGTCAGTCACTAGAAGTGATCTTTAAGTTTCAAAAGCCCATACCATGCCTAATCTTCTCTCTCTCTCTGAACCTGTAAGCCAGCCCCAAATATATGCTGTCCTTTATGAGACTTGACTTTGTCATGGTGTCAATTCACAGCAGTAAAACCCTAACTGAGACAGAAGTTGCTATTATAGCCCTAGCCATTCTTTGTCTAGAAGAATGTGTATTTGTGAACTTGGCTTTGGAAAGAAGTAGAATGCTTTAAATGGGCCATCCTAGTAGGAATATGGAAGACTTTATTGCTGAGAGTAATTTGAACTGTGCAAACCTGGCCCAAGAAGTTTCAGAAGATAATTTCAGGATGTGTCATAGAGGCTGTTTTTTATGGTACTTTGGTGGTGAATGTGGCAATTTCTGCCCTTGTCTGAAGAGTCCACCTGAGTCTAAAGAGACTCAAATTATTTGCACTGACAAAGAAGTTTCAGACATGCCATCATAGACTTTGTTCTCTGGTTACATCTCATGAAGAGCATTCTGAATAAGCATAGCAAGCTTAAAAAGGAAAAATATGTAAGGTTTGAGTATTAAAGGGACACCAGGAAGTAGAATGGAGCTGAATCCTGTGTTCAAAGATATTTAATTGAATTAGGGGAATGGGACTTTCGGGAAACATCCTGTCCAGCTAAATTTAGGTCCAAGCATGATGGACCTAGGAGACAGAGCCATGCAGATCTCTTGAATTCAAGGTCCATCTACAAAGCAAGATCCAAGCCAGCCAAACTTAGGCAGTGAAGGAGTTGCAAAACAGAAAACTAGTGATAATGTAATAGAACAAGGGGATCATGTTCCAGCCCCAGCAAGCAGAAGAACACAGCAGCTTCATCCATGTGGCTCTGGCTTTAGAGTACAAAATAAAGGAACTACTGGAACAATTGAAGCTGGTTAATTGGAGCTAAGAAATTAATGGTGATTAAGAAGAGACCAGCATCACTGAGGTGAAATCTGAGAAGTGTTTTCTAAGAGTGCATAAAAGCTGTGTTCCAGAGATAGCCAAGGTTGAACCTCATGCTGCAGCTGGACTTAGTTATGTGTAAGAGTGACCCAGGTGGTATTGCTTTTGAAGGCATGAAGGAATCATTCAGAACAACTGAGGCTTGGCACTGTGAAAGACCGTGGAAGGCCACTGGGGAAGGTGAAGCCCCAGTTGCAGTCAGGGAAACTGCATGCTCAGTCAGGGAAAGGAGTTGAGTCTTGGAACCACAAAGAGAACCTATGAGAGGATATTCCTGAAGCCAAGTTGCAGCAGAAGACCCCAGTGTATTGAAGATGTCAGTACTATGGGATGATCACCAAGAACAGCAGCAATATAGAATGTATCAACCTGAGCTTAGAGTGCTACAGAGGGCAGAGCTGGAGAAGTGAACCCCTTTAGAAGAGCCCAGAAGATCATGTGTGGATCCCAGACACTGAAACAAAAGCTATAACATTTAAGTTGCCTTGGGAGACTCCAAGATTTTTGGGATGCCAAATCCGTAGGATATCTGCTGAAGAAAGCTGCTCACAGGAAGTGGAACCAGACAAGGAGAAAGAAGTTTGTTGCAGTCAACAAAGATTAAAAAGGACTTGGAGATCTGAAGACTGCTTTGACATCAGACATGGAGATGCAGAGTTTGGAGTCTGCCCAGCTGGTTTCCTGTCTTGCTTTGGGGATTACAGTTAAGTGATTGGATGAATGTTGGAAGAGACACTGAACTTTGAACTTTTAACATTGTTGAGACTTCTA
The DNA here is from genome assembly GCF_021556685.1 of Rattus norvegicus. Lineage (NCBI taxonomy): Eukaryota > Metazoa > Chordata > Mammalia > Rodentia > Muridae > Rattus > Rattus norvegicus. The sequence continues at coordinate 141,571,305 of NC_141534.1, forward strand.
CAGGCTATGGGGGATTTTGAAGTTGGACTAAATGTATTTCACATTATGCTATATTTAGGTATGGTCCCCATAGACTCGTATGTTTGCATAAGCCTATGGGGGTGAGGGAGTGGAAGGTGATAATTTGTATATGCTCAGCCCAGGGAGTGGCACTATTAGAAAATGTGGCCCTGTGGAAGTAGTTGGGCAAAGATCTTCACCAACCCTACATCTGACAGAGGGATAATATCCAAAATATATTTAAAAAAACTCAGGAAGTTAGGCAACAATAAACCAGATAATCTAATTTTAAAATGAGGTACAGAGCTAAACAGAGAACCCCGAGCAGAGGACTCTTGAATGGCCAAGAAGCACTTAAAGAAATGGTCAATGTCCGTAGTCATCAGGGAAATGCAAGTAAAAATGACTTTGAGATTTCATCCTACACCTGTCAGAATGGTTAAGATCAAAAATTCAAGTGACAGCACATGCTGGCAATGATGTGAAGCAAGGGGAACACTTCTATTGCAGTGTGAGGGTGCAAACTTGTACAACCACTTTAGAAATCAACTTGGTGATTTCTCAGAAAACTGGGAATAGTTTTACCCCAAGACCTGGCTAGATCACTCCTGCATGTATACCTCAAGGATGTACCACTGTACCACAGGGAAAATTGCTCAACTATGATCATAGCAGATTTATTTCAATAGCCAGAAACTGGAAACAACCTAGATTTTCCTCAACTGGAAAATGGATCAAGAAAATATGGTGCATTTGCACAATGGTATGTAATTCAGCTAAATTTTCAGGCATAGATGGCACTTGAATGAGGTAACCCAGAGTCAGAAAGACACACATGATATGTGCTCACTTACAAGTAAATATTAACCATAAAGTATATGATAACCATGCTACAGTCTACATACCCAAAGAAACTAAGTAATAAGAAGAGCCCAAACTTTTTCTCATAAGGAGAAACCAAATAGTTTTCAAGTGTGAATGGAGAAAGGGAATTGTGTGGGAGAGGGGGTGAGGGGAACAGGGGTGTGAAATCAGGCGTGGGGAGAGTGGTGCTGAAGAGGGCTCAGAGTAAAACTGGAAAAGTAGGAGTCATCTCTGAGATTAGATGGAGACCTGGGAAGGGGAGGCTCCAGGGAAGCTATGGGAGTAGCCCTTGCTGAGATGTCTACCAGTGGGGGATATACAGACTGAAATTGCCACTTCCTATAGTCAGGTGGGACGTCCAGTGGAAGGACATCAACCCACCCAGAAAACCTTTAAGTCCAAATCTGCCCTGCTTACAAGATGGATCAGAGACTGAGGAAATAGCCAACCAATGATTGCCCCAACTTAAGACCCATCCCATGGGAGAGTGCCAACCCTTGACACTATTAATGATATTGTTATGCTTGCAGACAAGAGTCTATCAAAATTGTCCTCTGAGAGGTTCCACCCAAGAGTGAATGGGAACAAAGGTGGTAACCCACAGCCAAACATCAGATGGAGTCTTGTGAAAGAGCGGGAGATAGAACTGAATGAGCCAAAGGGATCAAGGACACTATGAGAAGACCTACAGAGTCAACTAAGCTGAGCTCATGGGAGCTCACAGAGATGGATCCACCAACCAAAGAACCTGAATGGTCTGGACGTAGGCCCCCTATGTATCTGTAGCAGATAAGCAGCTTAGTATTCATGTGGGTCTCTTAAGAGTTGTAGGAGAGGCTGTCTTGAACTCTGCCATTGTCTGCCATTAGATCCCCTTACCCTAACTGAACTGCCTGATTGGGTTTGAGTGAAAGATATGTTTAGTCCTGGTGGGACTAAAGTCTCAGAGTGTGGTAATACCCAAGCGAGGCTTCCCCTTCTCTGAGGAAAAGAAGAGGGGGTAATCAGGAGAGGGATTTGTGAGGATAAGACTGGAAGGAGAGGAGGGAGGTGGGTCTGTGATCAGGATGTAAAGTGGATCAATGAATGAATGAATGAATGAATATATAAATAAATAGTCTAAACTTTCCAACATTCAGTTATTTGAATGCATATAGAATACACACACACACACACACACACACACACACACACACACACACACACACAATGGCATTCCAGGTGGAAGGAAAGACCAGGCTAAGGCCTGCTGACTTAGACTACTACTAATTAGACATATTTTGCTAAAACAAGTACAAAACTGAAAAGCAGCCACCTTCTCACCTTCACCACATACCACAAAGGATAACAGTGATCAAACCTATCGAATTGGGATCATGGCAATTAGACAGTACAGGAAGATCATCCATTGGTGGTAAGCCACAAGGAGAAAGACTTGTACATTAAGTCCAACATGGAGTCTTTATAGGGAAAGCTAAGACTCCCAATAGATGAATTTGTTCATGCTAAATGGCTCCTCGACTTGCTAAGGATTCTTTGGCAGGAAATTAACTACTAGATAAAAACAGTATAATAAGAAACCATTATCAACTATATACTTTAGCAGTTTTACTCTGGTGGGTAATGTCAGTACATGCATGGAGAGGGAGGAAAGAGGGAGGGATGAAGAGAGAGAGAGAGAGAGAGAGAGAGAGAGAGAGAGAGAGAGAGAGAGCACTTCTGGGAGAAGAATAAATGAATGCACAAATCAGGAGAAACTGTTTGTGTTAAATGAGGACTATGTAGGAGCATGAGGTGAATCCAGAACAAGAAAGACAGAGGCTGTGTTATGTATACAATTGAGGGAGGACCCCCCAGGGACATAGAAACTTTTGAGTGAACAAGAGGAGCTGAGTCATGTAGATATTCAAAGGCTATGGTGTCCTATATGAGAGGCAAGGGCAAAGTTGGAAGACATGAAAGATGTTGACCAAAATTAGCAAGATTTGACAAATTCTAAAAGGATTTCTCTGGTTACTTTGTTGAAAACAGACTCCAGAAGGACATCTTGAGAAAAGGAAGAAAGCAAAAAGGCCAGATAGAAATCTCTGGCCATAATCTGAATCAGCAACCACAGTAATTTGGATCAAGATTTAATAAAGATGTTTTAGGAACAGAAAGATTCACAGAAGAGCTGGAGCCAAATAGATGGGCAGATGGATTAAATGTGTGACAGAAAAAAAAGAGAGAGAGAAAGCCAAAGATGACATGAACCTCAGCTGTTGGAAAGCGCTGTGAACTGAGATACAAAGGTCTATGGGGAAAGGAGAAGTTGGTTCAAGGCCAGGTGATGCAGCTTAGCTCAATAGTCATAGACTTCACCAAGCAGTGGGACACAGACCCCACAGCCAGACTACAAAAGTTGAATCTCAGCTCGTCTACTCCTGCCTGTTGGGCATTGGGTAAGATGCTGTGCCTTCCTTCTTGAATTTTTAAATTTTCATTTGTAAAATTGAAAAAAAACTTTATACTAATCCCATAGCATTGTTGTGAAGCAAAAAAGAGAAGTGTGACTACAAACACACACACACACACACACACACACACACACACACACACACACAATGGCACCACATCCAGATTTAAAAATTAAAACAAGGCTCTCAATAGAAAACTTCAAAATTTATTAGTAGGAGCAACCAGAGAAAGGTGATTCAGTGGCTCTGAATTCTAGGTTCCCAGACCTGGAGGAAGCTGGGCTTAGCTTTTAAGGATGACTAGGCGGTAGTCAGATGGATGAGGGAGAGGAGTGGGAACATCCAAGCCAGGTAACAGTCTGTCTTTTTTTTCCTGATAGCACAACCAGAAAACAACTAAAGCAGAGCATGAAATGGTTGACTTAGGGTTCTTGTTTTATTTTCCTTGATAGCATAGGATCTAGCTCATGTACAAAGGGACTAGAAATGGTTTCTTGTTGACACATTCAAAATGAGTCAACCTAGTACTACTCACATGATCCCTACCTTTCATCGTGAGTTAGACCAAGGGTTGCCATACTAACCATGATTATGTCAAAACTCATATAGAAGCTAAGAGCAGTGTTAGCATTTAAGGAAGCTAAAATAGGAGGCTGTGCAGTTTTGAGGCCATCCTGAGCTACATATTGAGTTACAGGCCAGCCAGGGCTATATAGCCGTACCTTGTCTTTATATAATAAGACCCTGTCTTCATATACACACGTACATTTATATATGTGTGTATAATATAATATATAATACATATTACAGAGAGAGAGAGAGAGAGGGAGAGAAAGAGAGAGAGAGAGAGAGAGAAAGAGAGAGAGAGAGACCTTTAACAGTCTCTATTCCTGAACCCTATATCCTTTCTGATATTTCAGGAAAATGTGTTCAAAAGTCATCAAAGAACAAAAGAGAACAGTGGCATTTATATTTGTTTTCTTCACCTCTGAACATTTCAAGGCCATATGTTCCAATAACATAAATATTTCTAAACTCTCACTGCTTCTTGCTTCCTAATAATTCTAGAGGAGAAATATATTTCAAAGGTCAAACTCTTGACTCCAGCAGAGGAATGCTCTCTGGATTCTACAGGGGCAATCAATATCTGCAGAGGCTAGAGTCAAAGTAAGCACCAGGTGCCCTCCACAGAAATATAATCTCTTGATGAATTATCAAATATCAGAACATAAACAATAAGGGAAGCCTGAACGTGTGCAAGATCAAGGTATTTCCTGTGCTTTCTAATGAACTTTGGATATATAAATGTGGGCAGTCTGAATCAACAGTAGAAGATGTCAAGAAAAAAACAGACCCCTGAGCTACAGGAGAATGCCCATCTTGCCAGCCAGCCATGACAAGACTAACAGTCTTCAAGCCTATCCTCATATGGGATCCCTCTGTGAAAATGTATGTATCCACCCCAGATGCCACAGTGCCCAGATGGTGAGATGCTCAAAGATGTTCTATATTTGTCAGAAAGACTTAAAATAACCTTCAGTCTGGAAGAAACTGTCAAGACCTCACCCACAGTGCACATGTCCATAAACATCACTGAGCCACCATCTCATTACATGGCTGACCCACTGACCCATGTGAAACCGAAGTCCCATGATGCTTCCTCAGAGCTCTTACTTTGTTGTCCTGCTACAGTAGTGACTTAGAAACAAGTCCCAGGAAACATATGACTTTCCATTGGGATCCTCAAAATATTTGCCTTGTTCAAAGATGCTTAAGGGTTTAACATACCCTGGGGCACAATGATTAAGACAAAAAATGTATTTAATAAAGAGAAATCAAGACTCACTCATACCCCAGAAATGAGAAACCATGGAGAAAAACCCATGTTGTTTGTCAAACAGACATACACACACACACACACACACACACACACACACACACACACACACACATCACCACCATCAATAACACAACAACAACAACAACAATTATCTTGGAGCACAGTAGCACACAACAGCATTACCCCACCATTTACCCTATGTGTCTCCCTTTCAGCAAATCTTACAGCCATTGTTCTCCTTCTTTCCCTAGAGAGTCTTGGGTGTAGATAAGAATCAAACTATTTTTCTGAAAATTCTTCCCTTAAGACTCCTAAGATTACCTCTAGATAATTTAGATGGCATAAAACAGATTTTATACTGAAAATAGAAACTGCATTTTATAATAACGACTATGAGTCGCAAACCTTAAATGTGTATTTAAAAGCCAAAGGAGATTCTGCAGGGTCCTAAAGAGCCATCTTCAAGTAGCTCAGAGTCTCAAGTTTGCAGATAGCAGGTCCTACGATGTCTCTTCAGCTGCAATAGTCTGTGTCAGATCCCACCATCTACATAGACCTAAATTTTATAATTAATTTCCCTTATCACTTTTTCCTGGACATTATGCCCTTCCACTTGAATATCCTGTTTTCTTTCCCATCCACATCCTTCATTCCTGCAGCCCAGGTTCTGGTTATCCATAAAAGAAGCCTTTCTACTTATAAAAGTACTATATTTTGGAATTAATCTAAAGACAATACACTTTCAGATTTGAGTACAAACAACATTTCATTTGAGCCAATATGCTCCCTCCCACCCAGCAGACCTACAAACACACGCCTACACACATGCATCATGGATGCAAATCAAGTGTTGTCACAAAGAAGTAATCAAAACCCACTCAGTGCTACAGAGAATGACTTTGATAATAGCCCTTGGTGCCTTGGTGAAATTGTTTTCATTAGTATTCTTAGGATAGTGTGAAGTGTTTCAAATATAAAAATATGAAGAAAGAATAATTCAATAATCCACCATAAATGCATTGCGCTGCTTCATCTAATCTTAACCTTTTTTTCATGTCTTTTTTTCTCTTGAAGGATTTCAGAATATGTCTTTAATCTCAATACTCCTTGGGAGACAGTCAGTGGATCTCCACGAGTTAAAGGATACCCTGGACTTTGAGGCTACACAGTGAAACCCTGACCAAAATAAAACAAAAACAAAAACAAAAAGCAAACAAAACAAAACAAACAAACAAACAAAAACCCTGTAGCTTTTGTTTTCCTTGAATAGTAGGATGTGGTGGCATCCGCCTGTAATCCCAGCCCTAGGGAGGTGCAAGCAGAAGGATTAGGAGCAAGGCTGAGCTACATAGTAATCTGAGACTACTGCAAGATTCATAAGACTCTGCAAAGAGAGAAAGGAGAGAGAGAGAGAGAGAGAGAGAGAGAGAGAGAGAGAGAGAGAGAGAGAGAGAGGGAGGGAGAGAGAGAGAGAGAGAGAGAGGGAGGGGGAGAGAGAGAGAGAGAGAGAGAGAGAGAGAGAGAGAGAGAGATTCCAATGACATGTTAATGTGTTTTGGAGACTTAACCATAACATGTATATAATTCTAATTAACTTTTCATTTATATTAACTTACATTCCTCTATTTACCCATTCTCCCTTTACAAAACTTGGGATTTTGCTATTAGAAGTGATAATTAGAGTATCTCATGTTGATGCTTTTAACTCTCTGGGAAGAAGTACAATGTTTTCGAAGGCTAGCTTGACTCCGACATCTGTCAGGGGTAGGACACACAGGTCATTCTGCCTTGCTTCTATTGCAGTATATTAAAATCTACAATTACAGGCTGAAGGCTGACAGTCACCCTCAGCAGGCTAAGCAGAAAGGAGACAAAATTCCTGTGACCTGCAAACTTGCCCTGTGGTAGGACCATTCATGAAGTGTCTGTCACAAGGCTTGCCCCATTGCAGGCATCCCTGCATTCTTAGCATCATGTGCCTGAGGCCCTGCATAGCTGATACCACAGGGCCCTCCTTTAGACTCACCTGAGTGACACACTCACTCACTAATAAGCCTAACTGGCAACTTTTCACTCTGTACAATTTCAATTCAACAGTGAAGAAACGAGTAACCTAGCCATAAGCAGAATCTCTGCTTGGTATATAAATTGAGGTCCTTTGTAACATTGCTGGGTTTTCTCTCTTTATCATTGGTGTTTGTTCAAGGAAATGCACTCAACGAACACTTCCCCTACCTTGCCTGAGGATGCAAGTCCAAGGCTCTCTACCACAGTTTTAAGGACCCTCCATCCAGCATCAGTTAGGCATCCCATCTCATCCATAGCCACATCCACACCTTCCTCCTAGTCAGTGACTTTCTTCTCTAAGAGAAACCCTGCATATCCAAGGAGTGTCCAAATGGTTTTTTTTTCTTAAAAGTAAGATATCATTTTCTCTCCAATATTTGGGCAGCACCAGCATGGGCATTTTATATCACTCTACCATCTGGGTTCTTGTCACCTTTTTTGAGTAACTCCACGCAGGATCACTTTATTTCAATGCTGCTGAGATGCCCATCTCCCACTCTTCACTGTGAGCTTCGGTGTGAGGCCTGTCTTACACCTCGTTCTACCCCATACTTTGCTCTTCACACATTAAAGTGAACAAATGCTTTGTAAATATATCAAAGACCATCAATCCCCAACTGACTTCTAGCAAGAATGAGGGAACGTTAGCATGGTGATCTCTGTGTCTATTGATTTACTCTTAGGAATAAGATGCTTTTAGCAGATCCGTAACAAAGTATTATAATCACAATATTAAGGAGGTGATGAGTCACCACGTTGCACATTAGCTGAAGTCATTCAACCTGCACACCACCCTTTAACATGGTTACTATGACACAGCACAGTTTAGAGCTGAGGGGATCCAAGAACTTGAGTAGCTTACTAAAAGCCACACATCTATTAAATGTCCCAGCTACTAATTCCAGACAGAGCCTGCCTTCAACCATGAATATTAGGCAAGATCATATGGGAACAAGATAAACCAAATGTCATATTTGTAGAAATTACATTTTCAAAGTAACTTAACCATCTATTGTTTATTCTAGTCTTCACAGTTCTGGCAGGTTGCATCAACCCAAATAGATGGTCTTTCCCCCATATTATAGATTTGGCAGCTGTGAGTTAAATTTACACGATACAAGGATAAGAAGTTTCACTCAGAATAAGCAAAGCTATGTGGTGATAGCAAATAGCCCCCAAATACCAATTACTTAAAAACAGATCCTATTACAGGTTGACTGTGCGTCTACTACAGCCTGCTCCATACTGTCTTCACTCTGAGAGCAGCACAACACAGCAGAAGCAGCCTTAACCATTGCTGCTTGTGGTGGCACAAGGGAACGAAGAATTGGCAAAGTATGAGTTAACTCTGCAAGCCACACTTACATGGACATAGGTCATTTCACACATGCTTCCTCAGTCAGAACTCATCACATGGCCATATCCAAATTCAACTAGGGAAAATGAACAATTACAAATGGTCTGCCCACACAAAATGGCTCCAAACAGAACATCTTGCAAAAACTTAGTATCAGCACCTAAACCCGAAGTGCTACCCCCTTTCATTCAGTGCCTTTCTCGAATAGAGAATTTCTTACTTCATGCCCACATTCCTAGTGGGCTTCCTAGATAAGTCTTCAGAGGCCTGACGCAATTTATTCGAAGTCACCAAAATTTGTTCTAGAATGTTCTAAAATCTTCCAGAGATATAAGAAAGTCAGTTAATCAATAAATACTTACAACTGGACAAACAAACAAACACAAAACAAAACAAAATAATATTGCTGGATAGTCACCCTAGGAAGACAGGAGTACATATTTGTACAGAAATACTCATAAGCACTACAGAGTGAAAGCAACCTAACTACCCAAGATATTATTCCAACTTTATTAGACCTGGAAGTAAAACCCATGAAGCTCAGAGATACACCAGGCTGGCAAAGTTATACCTTTAAAAGGCAGGAAAAAGGGAGATGCCATGCATCCCTCTGCTGTGACCATTGCTCTGTCTATCATCTTTGTCACAATTATACATTCCTGCTTTCTCACCTCTCCCACCATTTCTGTTTAGAAACACAGTGCCCCTCCCTCCAGGTCACCTAGGATATAACATCTGCAAAGTTTCTCTCGGCTTACTCCAGATGCAGCCTAAATTCAACTGTTTTTTTGTATAGCAGCCATTAACAAGGTTCCTACAAGAGAAAGGCTCCATTGAGTTTTCATCTTTAATGGTCCTCTAGCAAACGTAGGGTTGGGTTTTCAAATCCCAGTATTTATGCTGCAAAAGGAGTGGGAAACTGCGTGGGTCCTATGATAAAAACAGAGGTTTCATGTGCTTAAACATGCTGGTGTATGTAGAGAATAATTTTCGGATGTTCTTCTGGACTGAGTTCACAGCATTCAGAGGTTCCCCAGTCATCTGCTTCTTCACACTTTACATGCACTTCACTTAAGAATTAGCACTATAGTAATACAAAGGGACAGACACAAAAGCTGAGAACTTTCTAGCATGAAGATGTAAGACAACTTTGAGATGATGAAAGCCACTTTCATTTTCAATTGGCAAATGTCCTTGTGCTCTGTTACAGATCTGATGTCTTCAGGGGCCTCAGATCTTTAACAGTACATGGTCCACCGTGAGGCCTGCCTAGTGCTTATCCCCAGCAAAGGGACTCACCATCCGCATCACCATATACATCCAGAGGGCTCCCTTGCCTCTGAATTTGTTCTCGGGTCTCTTTTTACATCCAATTTGGAAGGTGTCAAAACAGAACAGAGTCAATGCTGCTTTACAGGAAATATTGAGGGAAGTGCAGTGCTCCTCAGGATGCTTCTGACAGTACTGTTATCAGCCCTAGTCCACATGAGTCAGCACTCAAGGATGGATGATGGAAGGGTACACAGGCCCCACCTCTATTTACAGAGAAAGAGAACATGAACTTGAGAGGGGGCATATGTGGACAAAGGAGAGTGGAACATTTTAAATTTTTCATATTTTATTTGTTATTATTTTAGTACATTTCTAATTAAAATATAAGTATATCACTTTCCCCTTTCACTTTGCATTTTCACCTTCACCATTCCAGCCCTTCTTGTGTTCTCCCTCTCAGATTTATAGCCTCTTCCTCCCTGGTTATCATTATCATCAACAGATAGATAGACAGACAGACAGACAGATGTGTGCATGTATATACATATGTGTATGTGTTTGTATGTGTGCAAATATAGAACTGCAACATGCTGACTCCACTCTTGTTTTTGTGTGTATCTGGTTTCAGGGTGGCCATTCTGCACTGGGTAATCAATTAAATGGCTCATCCCGTACTTAAAGTAATTCTCCTTTTCTCAGCAGTCATCAGTTCCCTATAGTTCTTCTTAGTTTGAGGTAAAAATCAACATAAGAACAAAGAGGTATAGTATTTATTGCTAGAAGAATCTCTACTCTAAAAACCAGTAATTGTCATGAACATGAAGTTCCATGTAGCACGGCAGATATGAAGAATCACCGCGGAGAGCTGATGAGCAAATTTTGGTAACTGGCAATTCTAATATCCCAGTCCAGAAATGGATAAAGTTGAAAATGTCCTGTTGCAGGAGAGCTAAAAATGTTTGATTGTGTAGAAAGAACATTTGCAAATGATATGCATCAGTCCTGCAGGAAAGCATCTGGGGACTATGATTTAAACCATGGAACAAAAGCCATAAGTCAGTATCATGTGTCTGAAAATACTTTAAGGAAAAAAACACAATGGAAATCTGACGATATTGAAAGCAGCCCAGGTAAGCATTTTATGATGATAAATAAAAACCTTACCCAATGCATTTAAGATGAGCAAAAAAAAAATAAGGAAAAGGAAGAAAGAATGCACTCTTTTACCACAAATGTACAGCATAGTACTAGCCTTTGCAAAGCAGTTAAGCAAGAAAAGATGGTGGGGAGGGGAGGGGCAGATAAAATCCCCTAATAACTATGACTGAAGAGCAACAGGATGTGTGGGCCACTCATGTGGCTGGGATAATCCAGGGTAAGTATCATTTATCATTTTTACCAAAACTAACAAGAAAATGAATATGAAATCAGATAAAAATACTGTAACAATGACATCCTTAAATACTAAAGAGTTATTCTAAAGAGAAATACAGGAGATCTTTCCAGAGGAAAACCTAAAACTATCAAAATCATTATAACAGATCTGCACATATGGAAAGATTTACATTCTTCATGTACAGTTATGATAATATTCTAAGGGAAACATTAGAATTGGGTTAGTATGTTAATTCAGAGAAAGTTGACTTTATAAAGTCAGAAGTCTTTGAAATATATAAACACGCATGTGTGCACACAGAACACACACAAAAACACAGACACACATCCACACACTATCACCCACCATACCTATGTGGTTCCTGGTCATAATCTTGAATATCAAAATCCATAAATGCTCAAATTACCTTCAAAAGATTGCTTAATATTCAGATCCATCCCACATAATCTCTAAATATTTTGAATCATCTGTAGACTACATCACATGCAATACCAACATAATATAAAATGTGTGTGCACACTTGCTACATTGTGTTATTTAGAGGGAAATGATCCCCAGGTTTAGTTACTATTCTGTAGAGCTGCAGCCATCATAGGCCTCACTCTATAGTATACAAAGAGGCACAAAAGGAGCAACTTCTAAGCTGTGGGTGTTGGGGAAAGGCTGTGGCCAGCTCAGAGTGTGTCACAGGCTATGGCATTTGAGTAGAGTCAGCATCGTGTGCAGAATACAGAACATTTAAATTTCACTTCTTTGAATTTTTGAAAAATATTTTCCAGCCGCAGTTGATTAAATCTGCTGTTGGCTGAGTTTACAAAGTTTCTACAGAGCAAGGGAAACAACTGAGGAAAGAGACAGCCTTCAGAACTAGAAGAAATCTAATAGCTACACATGTGGCACTATATAAAAAAAAAAACCACTGAACAATAAGAAATCAAACAAGCTAACCAATGAATGGGTTAATGAACAGTAAATTCTCCAAAGATAAAATACAAATAGACAATGAACACTAGAAAAAAAGTTCAACATCATTACTCACCAGAGAAATTTACATCAAAACTACATTGAGATTCTAAGTCACCCCAGTTGTAATGTCAATCATTAAATAAACAAGAGCAATGAATATAAGGATACAGAGAAAAGTGAATTCCTATGCACTGATGGCAGGAATGCAACTTAGTCCAACCACGATGGACATCAGTATGGTGGTCCCTCAAAAAAACTAAAAATAGATCTGCCATGTGCCAGCTAGCACTCCTGGGTATTTTGTCAAAGGACTCCAAGTCATTGTATCATGAAGATACCTGCACATTGATATTTACTGAAGCGTTGTTTCCAACAATCAGATTATGGATCCAACCTTGGTGTTTGTGGACCAAACAACAAATGAAGAAAGCTTAGTGTATTGCACAACTGATCTATAAACCCATAAAGAACAAAAGAGTTGTGTCATTTGCAGGAAAACGGGTCCAACTAGAGATCCTTGTATTAATTGAATTAATTCAGTCTTAAGAGACACATAGTGTAGGTTTCCTCTCATTTGGGAAATCCCAGATTTTATGTATATACATAAAGCCATGACATATGCAGGTATGACTTGAAAGTAGAAGTGAAAATCTGTAGGTAAATGAAGGAGACCAACCAAAGGGGGAGCAAAGGAGGAGGGTAGGAGGTAATGGGGGAACGCAGTCAAAGTACATTATCTAAAATTGTCCCTATATTAATAACACAGAACCCACAGTAATGGGAACCAATTTGTGGACATGAACAGACCTTTAAGAATAGCATCACGCGGAGAAAGGAAGAAATGAACTCTAATGGCACAGCACCGTCACAGAGAAATGGTATTTGGAGAATAAAAACCAAGACGGGAAAGGAGACACAGAACAGCAAGGGCTTGGTGTGTGTTGGAAGCTTCTGGGTGGTGGAAACAAGTGAAACAAGTAATATGTGTTGGGTCCAAACAAGGGCTTTCAAATTAAACTTTCTTTTCAAACAAATCTCTAACTTCCACAGTCAGACTACAGAGTCATGGGAAAGGAGAACAGTATTTTGTTTGGGCAACCAAATTTTCTGGGCCTGAAGGGGTAGACTTCTTACACGGGCAGATGCCAGCAGCACTGCCTCTTGGCTTTTGTGAAAGGCAGATAGTTGGCAAAGCTCCAGCTCCATCTGTCTATAACCATTCCTGTTTAAATGAGGTCAGCATGAGAACCTGTCAATACAATAATTTGATAAAAGCTAATGTGAAATCTCCACGTACTGTATAAATACAGTAGCCCCAAATTTCTTAATACGGACATTTTTATGAACACAAAGCATCTTTTGCTAGAATTCCTATTTTGCCTATTATTTTTGATTAAATCCAAATGTAATTTTTAAAAGCTGTCCCACCAGCACGAGACATGGGTGTCGTGCAGAAATTTACATACAGGCATAACACCCCTATGCATAAAAAATTTAAGCTGCCCTAGGGCCAATTAATGAGTTGATCGAGCAGGTAAGGGCCCTTTCTGTGCAAACCTGTCACTAAGTTTGATCCGTTCAGTCACATAAAGGTAGGCAGGAAGAACGAACTCCACACAATTGTCCTCTGACCTTTCCAAACATGTACTAAGGCATATATACACAGACAGAGAGTCAGACAGACAGAATGAAAATACGTGTACACAAATCATACATACATACATACATACATACATACATATATACATACATACATCATACATACATACATACATACACATACAAAAGGAAGGAAGGAAAGAAGGAAGGAAGGAAGGAAGAAAGAGAGAGAGAAAGAAAGAAAAAAAGAAAGAGAGAGAGAAAGAAAGAGAAATGGGGACACAAAAATAAAGCTTCCTTAATCTTCAATTATGTGGCTCAATTTTTTCCCAAAGGCCCTAACCATCAAAACAATGATTAAGGAAAGTGCAGGAAACATCTTTTTAAAAATCCCCAAAGTTTCTTCCTAGTAAATGAATATAAAAAGTTATTCACTATAACTGAGACTCAATAAGAATTAACAAATACACCTATATTTGTAACAAGGACAAAAAAATATATTACCTATATTACCACACAAAAGAAAACCAACTAAAGTCGAATAATTTCAAGATTCCTGTTATTTTTCTAGGTGTCAAAGCACTTATCCGAAATACGCGTTCCACCCTCTAAAGATTTCCTGTGGTGAATTATCATAAAACATGGGACTTGGAATCTAGCATAGTGGTAGAGTGTTCACTTAGCATGCAGGAAACCCCGAGTGCATTTCCTGGAGCTATAAAAGTAAGTAAATAAGTAACCGTGGGTTTTATCTTCAAATCCGATGCCTTCCTGATAATGACTGCAAGTGATCAAGTTCAGGAGCAGGAGCAGCCTGCAGCATGGAGGACGGTGAGCTCAGTCTGCTCTCAGGCTCAGAGCAAGCTTCTGGGAATGTTTTCCTATTTCACCATCAAGTAGGAAATTATCGATTGAATGTGCAACTCTGAAATTCATCTCTTACTGAGAAACATTTAAAAACATTATAGAATTTTTTACCCCTGCAATAAATCTATTGAGTAATGAGAAAAAGCATCTACTCATGAATATAGAGAAATATTTCCTCAAGCAGTCACGCCAGATAAATTATTCACCTCCTACAATATGCCACAGAATGTGCTGCCAATAGATTGTTTTTTTTGAAGTGCGGTGTTCGTGCACACAGGGATGAATGTTTATAAAATGTTAATGCCTGTCAGTTTCTTCAAAAGTATGACTTGTGCATGACTGAAGTCAGGCTCTGGTTGTAAGAATTCAGCAGGCTCAAGCGAGCATTTCTTTAAAATGCAAAAGATAAACAAATCCTAATTAAGTTTCTTTTTTTATTTAGTTGCCCTAGCAAACCTGTGTCACCAACAAGAGATGTAAACATTCTATATTTTTGAAAGTTCACTAAGCATCTTGAATCAGCTACCCCGAGGTAGATATAATTACCTCCTCTTAGTGATTGAAAAGCCCAGGTCTGGCAAGATATCAAAGGCACTTGTCACCAAGCCTGGTGACCTGAGAATTCTTGGGATGCATACAGCAGAAGGAGTGAACCAAGACCTGATAGTTGTCCCCTGGCCTCCACATACTAGCAGAAACATGCACACCCAGGTACGTACATGCCATACATATGTACAAAATAAAGACATGTAAAATAGATCTTTAAAATCAGAAATTTCAGTGCAGCCACCAGGCTGCAAACTGCAGAGCTATGCTTTGAAGCAAGACTTACACAGCTCTGTGTCTGATGCTTTTTCCATTTAAAATCAGCTGGTCTGCTGTGTTTTGCCTGGTATCTTATCTCACAGCGAAACCTAAAGAAAATAACTTATTTCACTAGTCTCATTATATAAAAATAAAACATGTCTATGGCAATGGGCTATCGAATAGGTCTCCAGAGACCATGGAGGCACCACAAGCACTGGATGTAAAACAAACCAACCTCATTTTCCTTTTCAGTCATCTCTTTTGTCCTATGTATTTATTTATTTATTTACTTTTCATCCTGATCACAGTTCCCCCATTCCAGTAACCCCCTTCACACAGTCCCTCCCCCATCTTCAAAAAGGGTGAGGTACCTCCTGGGTACCAACACACTCTGACACCACAAATCACTACAGGGCTAGGTTTATCATTTCCCACTGAGGGCAGTCAAGACAGCCCAGTAAGGGGACATAATCCACAGGCCGGCAACAGAGTCAGTGTAAGTCCCTGCTCCAGTTCTTAGAGGACCTGCATAAAGACCAAGGTGCAGGTCTGCTACATAGGCCTAGGTCATCTCACTGACGGACCAGAGCATCTTTTATTGGGATAAAGGAAGCAAATGATTCCATGACCTAACACATATCCTTGTGCTAATGATGCGGGGATTGGGGGGAAGAACAGGTGGACATGGCTTCAGTATTGACACCACATCTCAAGAGAAGCCTAAGGTCATCCTACTGGTGTTTGCACAGTTAGGGTGACCTGACACCCAAAATGATAAAACTAGTGTTGACCTAATGTGCTGGTAAGGCAAGCATTGAGCTCATGGTGCGGAGTTGAACATCACATGACATTTAGCAAGTTATTTAACCCTCTCTGCTATTAGAGTTCCCTTATGTGGAAAAGGAAGATAATTATATCTGCCTGGCAGGGGATTGTGAGAGCTAATGAGCTCCCAGACCAAAGTAAAGGCTGGATAAGTATTAGTCATAATCGTCATCTGAGCCCTACATGCCTTCTCTGCTATTTGATCTTTGAAACCAGTAACCTCTGTTTTCTCAGGAGATCCCCAAAGGTTACTGACCTACAGGGATGAGGGCTAGCAACGTCTTCACCCTCTTGTGCCCTTTAAGCTTTGTTGGAGAAGCACCATATTTCCTAAAACATCGGTGAGCCCTAAGCCAACAAGACCAGGGCTCTTCTAAGCAGTGACTAGAGACAGCTTCACCCCTCAAAGGCTCTGCAGCAAATGATTCTTGTGATATTTTAAAGGAAGCAAGGAAATCATTGCACCAAGTCAAAGTGCAGAAATCCAAGGACATGCAAACAGGGAAAGTAAGCATGCGCTGCATGGCCTTATTATTGTGACTTTCAGATCAAAACAAACTCAGTTTTGAAGCTTAATTTCCTACATTGTCTTATGACTTCTGTTCAGCTGGATGGGCAGACACTTATGGATATTTATCTCACTTGAAACAGGCCTTCCACATTGCTATTTCATTAATTTGAACAGACCAAGCGTTTACACATGTTTTCAGTACACGTTCATGCAAAATAGCCTTAAAAGTCTTAAGAAGACCGAGACATTTTGACTTATGTTTTTCAAAGAAAATTTTGAAGAGCTGAAGGGAATTGCATCTGACTGCTCGATTCTGAATAGGGTGGTGATGGTTGTGTGGATAAGTGGGTGCCAATGGAGAAATGAAACTCACTTTGATGTAACAAGGGAAGCCATGAGTGTAGGAATTTCTTCCTCAAGATCACAACGGAAGCAGCCACACACAAACACTAAGAAAGCAAACAACCAAAAAGTAGAGAAGACTGAGAAGGGGGAAAAAAAGGTGCCAATGTGATGGTCAGAGGCTGAGTCAGGAACATTGTTGGGAAAGGAGCACATCTTAGAAGCATTAACCAAAGCTAAACTGATCCTCAATAAATAACTGGTTTCTCTCTTCAGCTCTCACAACATCTGACATCCAAGTCACAATGCTGAGGCAAAGCGATGAAAAGTCACGTTCACCGAGAGATTGCTTATGTGTGGGGCAGCGTGCCAAGCATCTTACACTCTTCTTCCATCCATTGGGATGGAACCACTAGTGTTTTTATTTACTATAGTGTGTGTAGATGTGCAGCCCTCTCTTTAGCTGTGTATTCACCTTCCATGGAAAACTGAACCTCTAAGAAATTAAATGACCTGCCTAAGAACATGTAGGAAAATCAATGCAGAACCAGGCACTATGACTCAGAATCCATGGGTTTCTGAATAGATGAAAAAAAGATTCTGAAATGTTACAAAAATATGACACTGTATATTGTAATATGGGAGAAAAAAAGCACCACGTAAACTTTTCCACACCAAACTTTAATAGAGCTGAGACAGAATGAGGAATGCAGAAATGCTGACACTAGGCTTTGGGGACTTCCTGAGCTTTGTGGTGTTTCTTTCATTTCCATTCTATCTTTGAGTTTCCTTGTATGGGTGGGGTGGGCATGCACCCCACCTATGTGGAGTCCAGAGGACAACCTGAGGCATGGAACCTCGATGCTTTCCACCTTTTGTTTGAGATATGGCTTCTTGTTAGCCTGCAACATAAGCCAAGCTAACTGGACTGTCTCCACAGCTCATCTTGCCATCTTTGAGACTACACGTGCACTTTTTAATGTGAGTTTGGGGAATCTAATCTTACATTCTCATGCTCACCAGGCAAATTCTTTACCTCAGCTCTTTTACTTTTATGTTGTTGTTGTGATTGTGGTTGTTGTTCTTGTTGTTGTTCTTGTTGACAATGTGGTGATGGTGATGATGTTTGGGAAAATGTTGGGTGTTTTCTTTCTTGTTTTGATTTTTTAAGAGTTTAATTTTGGCTGTTTGTGTGTTTTCTCAGACATGATCTTGCTATGTAGTAGCCCTGGCTATCTTTATACCTACTACATTGACTGGCTTAGCCTCATGCATACAACAATCTCCCTGATTCAGCCTCTCAAGTTCTGGCATTATATGTGTGAGCTACCACATCTGACCATCTTCCCTTGCTATACATAACACAAAAAAATTCTAACTAATCTAATGATGTACTAACATATTATTTTTTAATTGATAATAAATTAACTGTGTATAATGTAAAAAGATGAGATTAATTCCAAAAGCTTTTTTTTAAGAAGTTATTTTCAACTGCTATCATTAAATAACAGATTACCAATCAGATAAATAGTAGTCAAACAGAATGATCAGTTTGGTAACTGTTGTAAGACAGTCACTCTGCTGAGTGAACATTTGTCAGTCACCCCTTCCCTGTAACAGTTATAACTGAATTTGCATTGGAATATTTGCAAAGTAACATAAGAAATTACATAATATAATATCTGGTCTCCTAGCCAGAAAGAGGAGGGAAAAATAGGAAGGAGGGGAAGATGGGAGGCGGGATTTACATTATAGACCTCTTAGGAGTTTAAATAGATAGGAGAAGGAGAAAAAAATGAACCCTTGAAATTTTGTGCCTTTTTTTCCTTTCATTTTGAAACACAAATGCAAGATCTGGAACTACAATATCACTGTCTTTCTGTGAGGAAAAATATGGACCCAAATGAAAAACATACTGACACTTGAAAATGAATTCAAGTAGGTAAGCCAAGGAGAGGACTGTTTTCCCAGGGATTAACTAAAAGTGAAGGCAGGTACCAGCATGGGAGGCTAGTCTTCATCTTACAAACCTCCCAAGACCTGATACATGGCCATCCATCTAACTGTCACTGTAAAGAACACCTCACACTTCAAACCCAGTGCTACACTTAAGCCTCATGTTATAGCTGATGCACTGCAGGGGCTCAGCTAATATTTGCTGAATTTGTGTGCACATTCATCCATATGTATGGGGAAAAAGCTAGCTCAAATAAACCAAAATGTTGCAGTTCTCATCTCCAGTCTCTGAAATAAGATGATGAAATTGGCTGTGGTTGCATTGATGAAGATTAGCTGAGGACGCTACTCGGGACAACTTCATGAACTCAATCTCCCTGAGAGTCAGGCAGTTCATGGGATTCTGAGCCCCCACATTCTGCAGTTGGCCAGCACCATCAGCTCTCAAAGGTGTGTCAGTGCCCACAATGGCATCTCAGTTGTGTCAGCCCTGAAGCAAACCCAGAGGAAACAATTCCAAAGCTCTGTTCTGTATCCAAGCACTTGTGTGACTCCTTGATTGTAAGGATTTCAACCAAGTTTTCCTTTCCAGCTATCTGTAAAAAAAATGTCACTCATGAGGGGAACAAAGCCACAATTCTGCTGGATATTAGTTGACCCCAAGCCAAGCTCAGATGCCAGAACAGTCATGTTCCCAGCTCTGGTAATATTGTGGCAAGCTGGGAAAGACCAGTTTTGTATATCTACCTGCATGGTTTGCATATTCTAAGCATAAGAGAGATATTACAAAGACACAGTCCTGTCAAAACAATATGAAATGCACCACTTGGAGTGGCTTTACTTAATGTGTATTTTTGGAGATGTCCCCAGTAAGGTGCCCTTTGAGTTGAGGTACCTCAATGCTCAATAATTAGAAAAAGTTAAGATCACCATAAATTCTGACTACATACAAAGCAGGATTAATTAATTAATCTAGCTAATCGTGGGATCACTTCCTTCACTTGAGTTCTGATGATGACTCCCTTTGCTTCTCTGTTGTTCGCTTTCAAAATATCCTGTAGGACGTCAGTTATTAGCCAGAAAATACTTTAATCTTAGTTATAAAGATACTAATGAAGACTAGTTTGGACAGGAGTTATGTAAACATTTGCTTGAGTCTCTGTTTCCATAGCACCTATAAGCAGTTCCAGTGTCCATTTTAAGATATATAGCTTTGTATTTTCCAAGCTTAAGGTACACCCCCCCCAAAACAGTCCACAAATTAAGGCAGACACCATCACTACTTATTCCCTTGCTCATAAGATGTCACCTGCCTAGACGGAGTTCCTCTGCTGAATGGATTTATTGAACCGCACAGTCATTTCTCTATGTGATTGTCAGGATATTCTTCTTGAGGACAAAGGAAATGAAGACCACGGGCCCCAAAGCTGAGTGGATGCCAGTGAACAAACAGACCAAGGAAGCCAATAAGCCAGAGTCAGGAAAACAGAGAGGGAGGGAAGAGAGTATTTGTCAGGGACAGAATAGAACATAAGTAGAACTTTCCTCCTGGCCTTTGAAAATATTGACATTTTCATCTTATTTTTACAACTTGCTTAACAGCCTAAATAATTGCCTTGGGCTAAACAAACAAATAAACAACAAAAAAATTACTGTAGTATCTTCTGGAGTCATTTAATTAAAACTGCCATTAACAAGATAATATTTCTACTTTCATTTTTATGAAATTCCTAGAGCACATAACACTGTATTGTGAACTCAGTGAATGGAGACAACTTCAGGAATATGTGTCTCATTTCTCTCCATTGCCAAATACCTAGCCTCAATCCTGGTACAAAACCCCATTGAAGGCCCCTGAAGCACTTACAGAGTAAACGTGGCTTATCAAATGTCTCAGAATCAGGTGAAGGAAAAGGGAAAGTTCCTGGCTTTGGAGTCAGACCCATGAGGTTTTTGAATTTTAACTTCTCTTTATTAGCCATTAAGCACTGGAAAATGGTTCAACTTTCTAAAACTCAAGTTCTGTTTCTGTCAAATAGAGATAAAGACCATTCACAGTAGGAGAACATGAGAAGAACAAGTCAGATCTACAGGCAAAAACATCAATACTTCCTAGGAATAAGGAAATGTATGTTCTCTTTACTTTCCCTGGAAATGATCAAATGATATGTCAGTGGTGAAAAAAATTCATTTTTTTTAGTAGAAGAAAAGTAAGGTGGAGACACAGACCTCTTCACATTCAATACGACAGATATTTTGCTGAAAATAAGTGTGTGCGTGCGTGTGTGTGTGTGTGTGTGTGTGTGTGTGTGTGTGTTTGGGTGTGTACACATATATGGCAGTCAGGAGGTTGGGAGCCTTCTTCTTCCCTTTAAGACAGGATGTCTCCCTGGCTTCAAATTTCATCAAATAGGCTATATTAGCTGGCCAGTAAGTTCCAGGAATCTGCCTGTTTGTCACCTTCACTGGGATTTTTAAGAACACACCCCCTATCTTCAGCATTTTCTGTGGACTCCAGAGCCCAGGCTCGGTTCTACTAATTCATATCTGCCTAAACAGAACCCTGCACCATGGGTTCGAAATTGGTTCCTTCTCTTAGGCAATAGCTACCAGGCTTACAGAAAGGATGATGGGTCCATGGTTTTCAGAACCATGTGGCAACTGTGTTGGCCACTTTCCTTGTGACAGAACACGTGCCAAGAACAGTTGAAGGGATGAAGGGTTTATTCTGACTCATGATTTCAGAAGATTTGGGCTATAGCCATTGACTCCGTGTTCTTGAGCAGAATCTCATGATGACAGGAATCAGGACCAGGGGAGTTCCTTGATCTCATGGTAGAAAAAAAGCAGAGATGGAGAAAAAGAAATCCAGAATTGGATTTTATCTTCAAAGACTTGTCTCTAGTTACTTCCAACTAGAAGCCATCTCCTAAAGTTTATACCACCTTCCAAAAAAGTACCGCCCCCAGTTAGAAACCAACTGTCAACACAGGAGCCTGAAGAGGTATTTCATATTTAAACTGTAGCAGCAACTTATCTCTCCTTAGTGTTGATTATAATTTGAGTAGGTTTTAGTGCCCCCAGGGTTTGATATGCTAAAATTTAACCCATACCTTGAGAATCAGGAGAGTGGCAACTTAATCTAATTATAGTATATATAGATTACAGAAGGTCACCAAGTGGAGTTTCATGGTTAAATCCTGGTGCCTTTTAGGAAAGACAAAAGATATGTACAAGATTCCTGTCCCTTTCCAAGTTTATGTGATGGTCTTCATCAACTTGGGGCTTGGCTAGCAAGATTATAACCAGAAAAGGGCCCTCAACCTTCAACCAGAAAATAGAACCAAAGTGTACAGCCTCCAGAGTGTCATCATAGTAACACAAAGGGGATTTGCGTAGCATTTCTCCTTACAATGGTGAAAGTCTCCCACCCTCAGATCAAACAGCAATATCTGAGTTCTCCCTAGGGTCTACAACATAAGATGAATCACATAGGAGGACAGGGACCACCAACCTCAAAAACACAGGCTAAGAGATTTGACTACCCATGACTACCCTACAACCATCTCTCAATAAACTTTGTAGAGCTGTCACAAATTCACAGAGCCACTTCAATAAAGCTTTGCTTCTTGCTATGACTACCCTTGATTCCATCTGTCCACAAACTGAAGTTTCCTCCAGAGGCTCTGTCCCAAAGTACAAACTATCTGAGTTAGCTAGCCTGCAAATCCTTCATGCTGGATGCCACCTAAACAAAGATGTTAATGGGACGTAGGATTGGACAGTGCACAGTACAGGGAAAAACTATTTAGAGAACTGATCCTTGCCTTAGAATGAAGTCCTTTTCCCCATAAACTCAGGGTAACATAGCAGTCTACATTCAATTTCCAGCTAGGAAAGGATTTAACATATGTAAAGACACCACTATGCGCTCTGGAACTTTTTACATAGATACCACATACAGAACTGCTAATTACCAACCTCAGACTTCAGCCACTTGACTAAAGGCAAAAACTAAATATGAGAATCACAAATCTAGTTTCTCTTTGTCTCCAGCCCAAGTTTCTTTACTAGGAACAGTTTGTTTCCAGGGCTCTTTAGCTCTCCCTGACACACAAACCTGAGTTGCTCAAGGTTCTAGAGTGGCCCACCAGCTCTATAGGACTCTGCTGAGCTTGCATGTGTTTGACACGTGATGGAAGGACCCATGCAATCAGTTGTCAATGATTAGAGAAATTGACTGGTATGTAGGCATGACTTAAACACCACTGTAATGCTCCTCATTTTGATCAAGATCTCAAGGATGAGGGAAATCCTTGGGTGGCTGATACTAAGGCAAGCCCACCTTATAGTACTGAGAAGTGGTTAGAGCATAATACTGCCACGTGAAAGGCAGGGCCAGGCCTTAGAGAACCACAGGAATGGACCAAGATACTTTGCATGGTAACTCAGATTCTAGCATTGAAAATACTCATCAATGATATTCATCCATGAATACCTGCACTCCTTATGTGGAGCTTCCTGATAAAGAACTCTGAGTCTTTGGTACAAACAGGAAACATTTCCTCCTGGGCTGGAACAGGGCAATCACTCAGAGATATTATGAGGGTATGGACTCAGGATGGGTGGGTCAGTGGACACACAATGGACTGGAGGTCTCTGAAGACAGGGCATGCCTAGGGGATGGGCAGTGTCATAAGAGAGTCCCTAGTCCCTAGTGTCATAATACAGTACAGTGCTCAATATAGAAGACAGCAGTCTATAGACATCTCCAATGTTGGTGTGCTGGCAGGATGAGGCCCTTAGGAACCAAATTCCAGCTGCTTGACACAGCTGAGAATGGTTAATGACTAAGTCCTAAAGCCTGCAGCCCGGGGCCATCCTCCTCTGTCTCTGTAGACTCTCCCAATACTCCAGGCTCTGCTGCTTTGTCACCTCCCCGCCTCTCTCTCTCTCTCTCTCTCTCTCTCTCTCTCTCTCTCTCTCTCTCTCTCTCTCTCTCTCCCTCCTCTCCTCTCCTCTCCTCTCCTCTCTTCTCCTCTCCTCTTTCTTCCCAGGCTATGTACCTGGCTCCTCCCAGTGCCTGCTCTTCAGGTCAGATGTAGTCTCTTCATTAAGACCCTCCCACCTACCCCACCAACCAAAAAGTCCCATCCTTCGTCCAGAATAATTAAAACCTAGCAAATGTACCCCTTTACCCGTTGATTCACTGAGGCTAGTTGGCCTCATCTTCCTGCCTCTGCCTTCACAGCACTAGGATTAAATACATGACATCACCCTCCAGTTCTATTGTGTTTTTAATGTAGATTCTGGGCCTAAACCTCAGTTCATTCACTGTGCTTGCAAAACAAGTACCTTACCAACTGAGCTATCTCCCCAACCCCAGCTGGTGTTCTTAAACAAATATAGCTATTCACTATACTGTCATACAGCATGACCATCAACACAGCTACCAATCTGGAAAGTGTTTCCATCACAACAGTTTCCACCCACAAAATGGGACCCTTGGATTGGTGTTTCAGGACATGGTTATCCAAATGATGGTAAGGACTGTGATGTTCCTAACCTGACTCATCTCTCTCCATGTGTGATCCATTAGCAAAAAATATTCAACAGCAGGTCCCCTTAAGCATCCTCTCAGAACACTGCCAAGTCATGGGCTTTGTCAAAAGGCCAAAAGAAGAAAACATAAACTAGCAGAGCTGCCCTTTGTGGGTTAAGCACAGCATTTTTCCAAAAGAGAGAAAAACTGCTGTCCGATCAATACAGCTGCCGCAGCCATCCATTCTCCTCATGAGCAGAGATGAGGCCATTTTAGTGGTCTGTGCAGTTTATAACTGTGAGCACAGCCTCTGTGATCCATTCCAGCCCATCGCTCAGAGAAAATTAGCTGCCAGCCTGACACACGACCCTGTGAATGAAGTGAGCAGCCACAGCCACAGACTCTTCACAGGCATGAAGAGACCCACCAAGCATCCAGCCCTGACCCCCAGAGCAAACATCCAAACTCCATATGCTCAGAAAGGTAGCAGCAATACTCCTGTGGACAATTTACTATGTGTTTTTGTACACATTAAGTAATTGCATTAATAATGCCACTAGTGAGAACTTCCATACTTCCATATAGCAGCTATTCTCAAGCAGTGGGTCACAACCCTTCTGAGGCTGAATGACCCTTTCACAGGAGTCCCCTAAGACCATCAGAAAACACAGATACTTATATTATGGTTCATAAAAGTAGCAAAATTACAGTTCTGATGGAGCAATGAAATGATTTTATGGTTGGGGTCACCACACTATGATATTAAAGGGCTGCAGCCTTAAGAAGGCTGAGAAATATTGGTTTAGAGGCAATGAAACTGAAGCACAGACAGATCCAAGTGCTTGCCTGAGATCTTACAGCACAGCTATGATTCGAAGGCAGAGCCTCATTGTAAAGGCCCTGTTCCTGCTACCCCAACAAACAGCGGAACTGCTGAGCTAAACTGGATGATGAATGGCTTTGGTAGTTTGAATATGTTTGGCTCAGTGAGTGGCACTACTAGGAGGTGTGGCCTTGTTGGAGGAAATGTGTCACTGTCAGGGTAAGCAATGAGACCTTCCTCCTAGCCAAGTAGAAGCCAGTATTCTCCTAACGGCCTTCAAATGAAGGTGTAGAACTCTCAGTTCCTCCCATACCATGCCTGTCTGTATACTGCCATGCTCCTGCCTTGATGATAGTGGACTGAACCTCTGAACCTGTAAGCCAGCTGCAACTAAATGTTGTCCTCATAAGAGTTGCCTAGGTCACAGTGTCTGTTCACAGCAGGAAAACCCTAAGGCAATGAATGGTCTCTACACTTCAACAATAGGTAAAGTCACCAATTCTTTTCTAACATGCCTCTCACTGCCTTATTTATACTTCAGATTGTCCCAGTGAAAATCACAGGCATATCACACAAGAGGGTGATGCCAAGTGGTTGACTGACCTACATTTGAACAAATTGTTAACTTAGCTCTTTCTCACAATTTAGCCCAGGTGTGACCTCCGTAAACTACCCACTAACTGTCCACACCAATTGACTCCACTCCACTCCCTCTCTACCCACTGCCCTGCACGTTACCACCACTTAAAATGACCTCATTTACTCTTCAGCTACCCATTTCCTGTCTACCTTCCAGTTCTGAACTTCCCAGAGGTGAGGTCTTTCTGCCTTCCTAGGACACTCACCAGCAGCCAGAACCTTTCCCATACACACACTGTCGAGGGAGCAGCTGCACGTCAACACCGTGTTCCTGTGACTGAGTCTCTTCCCCCAGCTGTTGTGAGAAAAGAGAGATGGGTGCATATTACTAAGTCCTTCTTAAATAGGAAGTACCCTGTAACTCATGAGGGAGGAGGAGGAGACGGAATTAGTCTCTCATATGTGAAAAAGATAAAGAAATGGCCTGCAGATCTCAGATGACCAATGGACCATGAGAGGGGTCATTTATAAAGCAACAGGAAACTGCTCAGGTTAAGGAGAGGATTTCAGCTAGCTTTTCTCTACACACAGAATGCCACAGCCAAGGCCCACACTGTCCTTTACTTTGCTCTAAGGGTTTGGGGACTCATGGTCATTTACATGATGAACAATCGAGTTGGATGAAGGAACATACTGCGCTCCATCTCTCCTGCTGATTGTAACAAAACCCCTGCACAAACTAGATAGAGCGACTACAGGAGGATTTTAAAAGGCAAATGATAGCAGGCATGCTGGAGAGGAAAATCCAAACACGAGGAAGAGACAGCATAGGGTGTTCCCAGGCTTGATTTTCTTTCTTCTGGCTTGCACTCCTCCAGTAGAGACCAACAGACACATCTCTTGGGAAAATTTCCTTTTGTGCCCCAAAGACCAATAAGTGGGACACCTATGGGACACTGAATGCAGTGGCTTCCTCATGTTTTCCTTCCTGGTTTTCCATGTCCCAAGTTAATCACAGTTAAGAACCTGTATCCTCACAGCAACCACATTCATGGTCAGCCACAAAAGCACCAAACCTTGAGAGAAAAATCTTCTCTTATGACCAAGGGAAAGGGAATCTTTCACCTGAGAACTGTGGACCGAGTCCCTTTAATTTTTTTTTCTTTCTGTTTTATCTCACTGTTTTAACCCAAGAGGTCTATCCACAGAAAGTGCAGAATTGAACAGAAAAAATAAACCTCAAATTTTTAGCGGGGGTGGGGACAAGCAAGAAAAGAGGGACCCTGGGAGCCAGACGGTGTGGAGATGGCCAGAAATTGGAAGAATCGAACAAACACTATATTATAGGTGAATGATTAGATCATTTCCTAGCCCAAAGTCACAAGACAAACCCTGTAAAAACCAATAGCAGTCAAGACCATCCTCAGATTCTATTCTAGCCCCTAGAAACACCCCGGGAAAGTATGCACACATACAAGATCCTGAAAGACTAAAGTGCCATTGGAATCAGAATCCACAGGCTGGAGTCAGAATTTAACATCTGAACCTTACTGAGCTGAACCTCATTGAAATTTACTGAACCTCAATTACAAATCCACATGCTCTAAAAGATTTTAACAGGGTTTGGAATCTTTTAACAACACTCAGAATATATGATATGATCTAGGGTAGGATAAATGACTGCCCCAATGTGGACTTACTAACTATGGTGGATTAAGTATGCTTGGCCCATGGGAAGTTGCACTATTAGGAAGTTTGACTTTATTAGAGATGTGGCCCTGTTGGCGGAAATGCGTCACTGTGGGGGTGGGCTTTGAAGCTCTGCCAGTGCAGAAGAGTCAGCTTCTCCTGGCTGCGGTCAGATCAGAGTGCAGAACTCTCAGCTGCTCCCATGACAGACCTGCCTGGATGTCGCCATGCTTCCCACCTGGATGATAATGGACTCAACCTCTAAACCTGTAAGCCAACCCCAATTAAATATTTTCCTTTATAAGAGTTGCCTTAGTCATGTTGTTTCATCATAGCAATGGAAACCCTAACAAAGACACTAAAACTCCTAGATCCTATGGCTGTGTACAGTAGGAGGGATCATGATGAGGTTAAAGACCTTGAACTGAGGCAAGTACCCTGGATGGTCCAGGTGACCCAACATCCTCACAGGGTCCCTACAAGGCAGAGTAGAAGAAAGAGTATACAGAAGGGAGTAACAAAAGCGCAGTTAGTGATGGACTCTAAAGACAGAAAAAGGGCCATAAGACCAAGAGAAAGAATACAGCCCTACCAACATCAAGCCTGTATAAGAACAAACTTGTTTTAGGCCATAAGGTTCATGGTCATTTTTTCTGACTCATAACAGAAAACTGAAACTCAATTTTAAATTATTCAAACAGAAAATTAGAAAAAACATCTCGTTGACTCTCAAGGGAAACAATACTCCACACCAACCTCCATTTGACTCTTCAGGGCTGTAATATGTGGTTATTGGAAGTTTGGTCCCAGTCTGATGGTGCCATGCAGGAGAGTTACATAGAGGCAGAGCTTACTGATTGGCCAAAAGACTGCCACCCTGTCTTACACAAGGTGGTGTAGAATGACATCCAAAATTGACCTCTGACCTCCATATCCATGTGCATATATGTACACATGCATACACATGAGCACACACTACTTAACTCAGAAAATTTTAAAAAGGAAAAGTAATCAAATGCCCTCTTTCAAGGAGTCCATACATCAGAAACAGGAAATCAGTGTGATAGCCTGAGTGGAAGACTCAGCCACGCCTTGCCCAACTTCAGAACAACAGAAACACAAAACCAGTGCTCAGGAATAATCAAAAGGGCCTGACCTGTTACAGGAACAGAAAAGGAACCAGTAACACGTGTCTTTCCTAGTCCATGAGAACAATGCTTGCACTTTTTTCTGAGCTGCACAATATTACATCCCTTGCTATTATTTTGATGCAACAAAGTATACTCAAGCACATCCCTATTTTTAAAAATGCATATCTTACTACAAAAGCCTATATTCAACAAAACTTGAAAATCTTCAGGAAATGGACAATTTCCTAGACAGATACCAGGTACCAAAGTTAAATCAGGAACAGATAAACCAGTTAAACAACCCCATAACTCCTAAGGAAATAGAAGCAGTCATTAAAGGTCTCCCAACCAAAAAAAAGCCCAGGTCCAGACGGGTTTAGTGCAGAATTCTATCAGACCTTCATAGAAGACCTTGTACCAATATTATCCAAACTATTCCACCAAATTGAAACAGATGGAGCACTACCGAATTCCTTCTATGAAGCCACAATTACTCTTATACCTAAACCACACAAAGACCCAACAAAGAAAGAGAACTTCAGACCAATTTCCCTTATGAATATCGACGCAAAAATACTCAATAAAATTCTGGCAAACCGAATCCAAGAGCACATCAAAACAATCATCCACCATGATCAAGTAGGCTTCATCCCAGGCATGCAGGGATGGTTTAACATACGGAAAACCATCAACGTGATCCATTATATAAACAAACTGAAAGAACAAAACCACATGATCATTTGATTAGATGCTGAGAAAGCATTTGACAAAATCAACACCCCTTCATGATAAAAGTCCTGGAAAGAATAGGAATTCAAGGCCCATACCTAAACAAAGTAAAAGCCATATACAGCAAACCAGTTGCTAACATTAAACTAAATGGAGAGAAACTTGAAGCAATCCCACTAAAATCAGGGACTAGACAAGGCTGCCCACTCTCTCCCTACTTATTCAATATAGTTCTCGAAGTTCTAGCCAGAGCAATCAGACAACAAAAGGAGGTCAAGGGGATACAGATCGGAAAAGAAGTCAAAATATCACTATTTGCAGATGATATGATAGTATATTTAAGTGATCCCAAAAGTTCCACCAGAGAACTACTAAAGCTGATAAACAACTTCAGCAAAGTGGCTGGGTATAAAATTAACTCAAATAAATCAGTAGCCTTCCTCTACATAAAAGAGAAACAAGCCGAGAAAGAAATGAGGGAAACAACACCCTTCATAATAGACCCAAATAATATAAAGTACCTCGGTGTGACTTTAACCAAGCAAGTAAAAGATCTGTACAATAAGAACTTCAAGACTCTGAAGAAAGAAATTGAAGAAGACCTCAGAAGATGGAACGATCTCCCATGCTCATGGATTGGCAGGATTAATATAGTAAAAATGGCCATTTTACCAAAAGCGATCTACAGATTCAATGCAATCCCCATCAAAATACCAATCCAATTCTTCAAAGAGTTAGACAGAACAATTTGCAAATTCATCTGGAATAACAAAAAACCCAGGATAGCTAAAACTATCCTCAATAATAAAAGGAGTTCAGGGGGAATCACTATCCCTGAACTCAAGCAGTATTACAGAGCAATAGTGATAAAAACTGCATGGTATTGGTACAGAGACAGACAGATAGACCAATGTAACAGAATTGAAGACCCAGAAATGAACCCACAAACCTATGGGCACTTGATGTTTGACAAAGGAGCCAAAACCATCCAATGGAAAAAAGATAGCATTTTCAGCAAATGGCGCTGGTTCAACTGGAGGGCAACATGTAGAAGAATGCAGATTGATCCATGCTTATCACCCTGTACAAAGCTTAAGTCCAAGTGGATCAAGGACCTCCACATCAAACCAGACACACTCAAACTAATAGAAGAAAAACTAGGGAAGCATCTGGAACACATGGGCACTGGAAAAAATTTCCTGAACAAAACACCAATGGCTTATGCTCTAAGATCAAGAATCAACAAATGGGATCTCATAAAACTGCAAAGCTTCTGTAAGGCAAAGGACACTGTGGTTAGGACAAAATGGCAGCCAACAGATTGGAAAAGATCTTTACCAATCCTACAACAGACAGAGGCCTTATATCCAAAATATACAAAGAACTCAAGAAGTTAGACCGCAGGAAGACGAATAACCCTATTAAAAAATGGGGTTCAGAGCTAAATAAAGAATTCACAGCTGAGGAATGCCGAATGGCTGAGAAACACCTAAAGAAATGTTCAACTTCTTTAGTCATAAGGGAAATGCAAATCAAAACAACCCTGAGATTTCACCTCACACCAGTCAGAATGGCTAAGATCAAAAACTCAGGTGACAGCAGATGCTGGCGAGGATGCGGAGAAAAAGGAACACTCCTCCATTGTTGGTGGGATTGCAGACTGGTACAATTATTCTGGAAATCAGTCTGGAGGTTCCTCAGAAAATTAGACATTGAACTGCCTGAGGATCCAGCTATACCTCTCTTGGGCATATACCCAAAAGATTCCCCAACATATAAAAACAACACGTGCTCCACTATGTTCATTGCAGCCTTATTTATAATAGCCAGAAGCTGGAAAGAACCCAGATGCCCTTCAACAGAGGAATGGATACAGAAAATGTGGTACATCTACACAATGGAATATTACTCAGCTATCAAAAACAATGACTTTATGAAATTCGTAGGCAAATGGTCAGAACTGGAAAATATCATCCTGAGTGAGGTAACCCAATCACAGAAAAACACACATGGTATGCACTCATTGATAAGTGGCTATTAGCCCAAATGCTTGAATTACCCTAGATGCCTAGAACAAATGAAACTCAAGACGGATGATCAAAATGTGAATGCTTCACTCCTTCTTTAAAAGGGGAACAAGAATACCCTTGGCAGGGAAGGGAGAGGCAAAGATTAAAACAGACACAGAAGGAACATCATTCAGAGCCTGCCCCACATGTGGCCCATGCATATACAGCCATCCAATTAGACAAGATGGATGAAGCAAAAAAGTGCAGGCCGACAGGAGCCGGATGTAGATCTCTCCCGAGAGACACAGCCAGAATACTGCAAACACAGGGGAGTATGCCAGCAGCAAACCACTGAATTGAGAATAGGACCCCCGTTGAAGGAATCAGAGAAAGAACTGGAAGAGCTTGAAGGGGCTCGAGACCCCATATGTACAACAATGCCAAGCAACCAGAGCTTCCAGGGACTAAGCCACTACCTAAAGACTATAGATGGACTGACCCTGGACTCTGACCTCATAGGTAGCAATGAATATCCTAGTAAGAGCACCAGTGGAAGGGGAAGCCCTGGGTCCTGCTAAGACTGAACCCCCAGTGAACTAGATTGTTGGGGGAGTGCGGCAAGGGGGGAGCATGGGGAGGGGAACACCCATAAAGAAGGGGAGGGGGAGGGGGAGGGGGATGTTTGCCTGGAAACCGGGAAAGGGAATAACACTCGAAATGTATATAAGAAATACTCAAGTTAATAAAAAAAAAAGTTACCCAAAAAAAAAATGCACATTATTGGGGTTGGAGATTTAGCTCAGTGGTAAAGCACTTGCCTAGCAAGCGTAAGGCCCTGGGTTCGGTCCCCAGCTCTGAAAAAAAGAAAAAAAATGTACATAAGAAAAAAAAAAAGAAAGGTTCAGTGTCCCAAGGATCTCTGAACTCTTCCTGCTGGGACCTAAAGCATCTCTCCTTATGCCACATTTTTTTATTGGAGCCTCACAGATGGAGCTAACACAAACCATCTACTGTCCACATATCCCTGGTGAATTTACATCCATTTCCTCTGGAGAATGTTTCCCAGAAGTCTCATGGGACTTTGATAAGGATGGAAATGGAAAAAAAAGAAAAAGTTCTCCCAAATTTTACTTTGAATTTCCAAGTTCAGCCCCAGCACCTGATGCCATGATTGAATGTGACATCCACGGGGCCTTGACCAGCTCCTGACCTGATGGGTCTCCACCAAAATCAAGGGTAACAACCAAAGAGCCAGGCTCGGCCCATGCCTGTTCTTGTTATCTGAGCCTTTAGCTTCCAGATGAGGCATCTGTGCTGCCACTTCATAGAAACCTAAAAATTCCAATTAGCAGCCCCCATAAAGGAAGTGAGGAGTTCTCCATGTGGCTCATAAACCTGGGGCATTTATGCCTGAGAACAAAGGCTAACAGACTGTTACAGCCCAGCGGCTTTCGAGGCAGTGTTTGAAGCAGGTCATTGGTGCTTCCCTGGGAATTTCTGATGGTCTCACTCAATTGATCACATCTCCATTGATCTGACTATCTGACATGGAATTTTTACTAGGAATTGCTGGAGAAGGACAAGTGCTTGACTTGACCTTGTATGTTTAAGCCAGGTGGGTCACCAGGAAGTATGATCAGCCCCCAGCCACTGGCACCAATCTCTCCTGAGCCTCTTTCCCTCACTAATCTGCTTCTGCTCCTCTGGTTTCACCGATGTCCTCAGCTCCTGTGTCTGTTTCCTAGCCTTCTGATTTTCTTGTGGTTGGGGTTTTCCTGGGCTTGAACTCCTCATGTTGGCTCCTGAGAAAGATCACTACAAAAGGAAAAAATAGGATCTCTATGGTTCTTATGGTCGACTAAACCTTTAAGTCCCAAAGTCTCTCGTAAATCTTTCCCAGGAGTACATGGTCATCAGCTAACCTCACACAAGAGACTCCCTCTCCAAGCAGTCCCTGTGTCATATAGGGTCTCTCTCTCTCTCTCTCTCTCTCTCTCTCTCTCTCTCTCTCTCTCTCTCTCTCTCTCTCTCTCTCTCTGTCACAAGGAAGAGAGCTCACTAGGATGCCCCAGTAGTATGCACTCCCAAGTGTCACAGGCCGTTGAATCCCTCTGAGACATTTCTACTAGACTCCAGCCTTCAGAGGCCCAGAGCCCTCCATGACAGGAACATAAAACATCTCTTCACAAGATCAGGGACTCCACAGAAGACCAACAGAGTCAACAAACCTGGAACCTTGGGGGCTCCCAGGGACTGAACTACCAACCAAAGAGTGAGCATGGGCTGGACCCTCCCCCTGCACATATGTAGCTGATGTACAGCTTGATCTTCATGAGGGTCTCCCAACACTTGGAGTAGAGGCTGCCCCTGAATCTGTTGGCTGCCTGTGGATCCCATTCTTTTAACTGGGCTGCCTTGTGTGGCCTCAGTGGGAGAGGGTGCACCTAGTCCTACAGTGACTGATGTGCAGGGGGTAGGCATAGATGCTCTCCCTTCTCAGAGGAGAGGGGGAAGGGGATGGGGGGAGGATCACTGTGAGGGGGAGGACTGGGAGGAGAGGGACCGCTGACATTGAGATGGAAAGTGGATAAATAAATTAATGAAAAAGTTGTTTTAAAAATCTCGTATTCCTTGATTTCCGTTTGACCTTGCCTCTCTCCCATGGAGTTCATATTTTACTCTGATGCCTATGTTAATCCATGAAAATATTGGTGTCTGGGCCCCACACTTTCTTGAAAAGAGAGAAGACAGCTTTGAAAGTTAAGATAAACAAGCGTCTCTAGGGAAGTCACATGTGTTCAAGGATTAATGAGTGAAAATCCAGTTGATCTGACTTTCTCAACTGCCAGGAACAAGAACCATCACATGATATCTAAGCACTGAGATCTGATCTTTCCAATTTGGTCAAGTGGTTTGGCTTATTTTAAATTTGTTCTTATCAACTACAACTCAACTGAAGACGTTTTGCTGCCAATGTTTATCAGTGCCATAGCCACCTTCCTTTCATGATGGCTATCGTGAGAGGAGAGGGCTCCCCTCTATGACAGGCAGTTACAGTTGAGGCATTCCCCAAACCTTCAGCATTTAGGAAAAACACTCAGGCACAAGACCCCCCAAGATACACACCCAGATCTAGGACACAAAGCCTTGTTTGGCATCATTGTCTGACAACCAGGGTCCTACACCTATGTCCATAGGAGGCCAGAGAGAGAAAACATGTATAAGAAGTTCTGGCCACACTCTCAGATTATAACAAGTAATAATTACAGTTAGCTTCCTGTGTGCCCAGATCCATGGTTAATGACTCATTGTGCATTAACCTGCTCAGATGGGCTACGGGTACTGAGATAAGCTAAGGCAGCCTGCACTGAGTGATCTCTAGGATCTGAGGACACAGCTGTCTACTTTGGACTTGGGGCAGGGGACTCTATTGTTTAGAACTCTACCTCTGCCTCCCATGTTCCACCTCAAACCCCAACGATGCCCATTCATGTGCATGGGATTTCTCATACTAACCTTCTTCTCTCAGAAGCTGAGTCCCAAGGGTAGGTCATGAAGCAGGATTTAGAATATGTGCAAACATTTAGGGCAGGTGGCTCACCCATAACAAATGAGTAGCCATGGGACAGAAGATCCAAGCCCTGTCCATTTGCTTCCTCCATCATGGCATTCTGGGCCTGCCTTGAGGACCCATGCTCTTAGATAGAAGGTCTACTAGTTTCCTGGACCTACCATGACAATAGTCAACACAAATTGTATAGTGATTTAAAACAACAGAAATTTACTTTCCTATAAATTGCTAGAAGTCAAAGCAAGGCCATTTCTCTCTGAAGACAAGAGGAAAGAATCCTGTCTTGCCTCACTCAGCTCCTGGTGGTAACCACCATTCCTTGGCAGCTACATCACTCCAGTCTCTGCCTTGTCATCACGTGGCCTTCTACATGTGCTTCTTCATTAAATCCTGCCCCCTTGTCTTACTCAATACAGAAACACCAGGATAGCCTGCCCACATTTGGTACTCTCCCCTGCTCCCTCCACCCCTTACCTATTTCATCCTGATCCTTGTCTGCATCCTTTTTATAATAGGCTGACCTTCAGCAGTCAGCCTGCTCTTCTGCTTTCTGATCTCTGATGACCCAGATCAGGCTCTGAGACTCATTCGGGCACTGATCATTTGACAAGTCCATGGTGCAAGCTTGTCTTAGCATTCCAACTCACAGCTATGAAAAACTATGTACTACAGACCACAGTGCTGATGGTTTGCCATAGGCTAGTTCCTTGAATTCACAAAACAACCAGGAGAGGTTATAACTATTGTAATCCCATTGTACAGATGAGGAAAAATGAGACTCTCAGACACACATCTACAGAGTGCCAGCACAGGACTCCATCTTGAGGCTGTGACAGTGCATCCAGAGGTCCTAAACATGCTAGTTACCACAAGAAAGTGAGATACAAGTCACTGTAGACATTGGAGAGGCACATAAACATAGTCTCAAGACTGAGTCCTGGAGCTCTGGTTTGAATGACTATGTCCCTCTAAAAATCATAGGTGGGGATTTATACCCTAGGGAAATGGTTCTGAGGTGAGAAGAGATTACTATTACTCCAATCATTTCTCTCAAGAGCTCAGAAAGTCCCTCAATCCTTCCATCTCTCCTCACTATGCAAGAACACAGAAGTAGCTATTTCTGCCACATTAGACAGAATAATACAGCCTCCTGTTGGAAGCACAGATTCTCTCACCAGACCCTGAATCTGATGGCTCTGTGATCTTGGCAGCTTGTCCTCCAGAACTGGAGGAAATAAATTTCTATTGTTTATAAATTGCTCAGACTTGGACATTTTGTGATAGCAACACAACTAAAGTCAGATAACTGGTAATATACCTCCTTGTGGCATTCTTCCCTCTTTCCTAGTGTGCAATAGAGAAGGTATGTGCTTGGTGAGACTGGGAAGCAATATAAAACTTTCCTGACATCTACTACAGCCCACCATGCCCTACCATTTTTTTAAAGCAGAGTAAGCCTGGAACTCATGAAATTTAACAGGCTTAGAAGAAAAGAATGAGCCTGGTGATCCTTTCTTTGCTATACTTACTTAGAATTTATAAAAATCATATTCTTTTGCTTTTGCGGTAGCAATGAAACATTAAGTGGCCCATTTTGGAGTATATTTAGTAAAGTATAAGATGTGAATTCACTCCTTAATGATTGAGAAAATAATAGTGCATATTTCCCCATCTGAGAAAATTGAGAGAGAGAGGGAGAGAGAGAGAGAGAGAGAGAGAGAGAGAGAGAGAGAGAGAGAGAGAGAGAGAGCGCCAATGCACAGCAGACTGGGAATTGGGAACAGTGTCCTGTGTTGGGAAATTCCAACAGTAACAGCAGCAAAGCCAGTGGCCTCTACCCAATCTGGCTCAGAACACTAAGCACTTTAGAATAACTTTATGATTTTTTTTCAATTTGCAAGAAGGGAAAAAAAATGGACCACAAGTTTTAGAAAACATCAACCATTACACTCCCTGCCAAAGACCCCACAAAGTTTACAGATTAGCTCACACAAGTAAATCTGTCCTGACATTCATCCGGCTAGGAACCAAAGGCAGATAAAACCAGCTTCAAAACAAGCAGAAGCACTCTTCTCCCCGGGACATGCTGCATACCCAGATCTTTGCATAAGAACTGCTTCCTTGCTTCTTGCAACACCTTGACCTGGAAAATCAGACACTATCAGAGTCTCACCGGTGGGAACCGCATCGGTAAGAATGAAGCATAACACTCTTGCTTGACGTCTCTCTGATGCATGAGAGCAGCCTGGTCTCCAGCCTGGATGTACAGCTTCACACACGATTTGTCTGATGCTGAAGACAGTGTTCACATATACCTTAACTTGGTCGTTTCCAAGGAAACAAGAGACTTGATTCAGTCCATTCAGCACTGCTTTTTGTTCACGAGCTTTAATTTCTGTTTTACCCTTCCCCAAAATCCTACCCTACTTGTGCCTTTTCTTTAGCTGTACTGGTAGAAGGCTCTACACAGTCTTCTATTGTAGAAATGGGCCAAAAAAAATCTGACTTTATTGGGACAAAGATCTGTTCCTGATGATCTTGCACTGACTTAATCAAGGCTGTTTATATTTAATTTTCCCTTAGTCTGAGTCTGATTTTGTTTATCCCTTGGAATAAACAAACAAATAAATTGCAGTTCCCAAGCTACGTCTGAAACATTATCAAGCTGCGAACAACTCTTCCTCAGAAACCACATGGCAATTGGAATCCACTCTCCTGGACCACCGTTAATGCCATCTCTTCATCTGTTAGGGTGTTTGTGGCCCTATTTGGTTTCAGTGAGACCCTGATCTGTGCTGTAAGGGATCACTAGGGCTTGAATTACCTGAGGTGTCTCAGTGTTTGTGTTCCGTGTCAGCTCAGGGCTGCATGCATGTGATGAGGCAGCCTTTGCAGTCAAGGCCACGGCTCTCATTGAGTTTTCTTAATAAAAATCCTGTGGATGAAAGGGGACCACACCCTCTCTCCAACCTCCCAGAAGAGGGTTTTAGTTTAATCACAGGACTCTCTGGAAAGTGGAAGGATAGCAAGGCCACACTCCGGCTTACTTCCCCACACTGCCATCTGTTCTCTTGTCTCTGTTCCCAGCAAGCATCTGCTCTCTGCTAGCTCCAGGCTCTGCTACTCTGCTAACCTACGGCTCAGACGTGACTGTGCAATGAGCTTTGCTGCAGTCTCTGGGAGCCGCAGGACTCAGTTCCCAAGACCAAAACTGTAATCAGATTGGTGCCCTCTTCCTTGGGCAAGTGCCCACTCAGTACAAACACAGAAGGCTGTGCCTCCCCTGGGCAGGTCTGTGGACCAGGAACAGATCAAAGCAAGAAGAAGAGCATTCTGGATTCACCTCCATGTCAACTTTAATAGCAGAGGATGAAAAAAACAAGTTTTATTCACACCTTGTTTCCCAAATGCAAATCTTAACATTTTCCCCCCTCTGGAGAAAATAGCAATAGATCAAGGTGTATGATCCAGCCTACCATGAACTGAGTGGATTGGACTAAATCAGGGGCAGGACTCTCAGAGAAAACCAACAACACAGAGAGAGAGAGAGACAGACAGAGACAGAGAGACAGAAAGATAACAGGGTCAGTATAAGACATTCCTCATCGAAAAACAGTTTTCTGCCACTGTCCTGGTTTGAGTCAGTTCAGGAAGCATATAATTATACCATTATTAAGTCATAGTGAGCACTTGGAAGGGCATATTCCAAGGAAAAACCAGCAGGCATTGGGGAGGTTTCATCATTAGACATCCCTGTGATGTGATCATGTGAACTTTCCAGCTCCATGACAGAAGTAAATCCCTCTCTGTGCCTCAGTTTCCTGATCAGAAAACAGGTAGCACTACCTTGTCCAAAGTTGAACTTAAATGTTATATTTAAGTGTAATTTTCCTCTCTTTCTGCCCCAAACACATCAAAGATGGAGAGACCTCAGAGAGCCTTAGTTCATGTTTAAAAATCAACAGTTCAATCAAGACTCCTGTCATGGATCAGAGTACATGGTGGCTGTAGACATTTAGAGAATGATACATGGAAATAAATACACTGGATGGAAGGGAGTTGAAAAATCTTTTAAAATCCTTGGTAATAGGGAAAAAGAAAGAGAGGGGGGATTGGAAGGAGGGAGGACAGAAGGAAGAGGAAAGAGAGTAAAAATTCCAGTCTTCTAGCCATCTTAAACAGTGTGACAATACCTGCTCACTGTCTTAAAACTATAGGGAATCAATAGCCCCTTGAGCCCGGAAGCTCTAGCCATCTTTGCTGAGCCCAGTCTAGTAATTTCCTTTGAAGCATTATGTATACAGTATTCTAACTCTCCTTCCCCCTATTCAGACAA
This sequence comes from Rattus norvegicus, assembly GCF_021556685.1. NCBI lineage: Eukaryota > Metazoa > Chordata > Mammalia > Rodentia > Muridae > Rattus > Rattus norvegicus. Next base: position 141,610,838 of record NC_141534.1, read on the forward strand.
GTATGAAGTTCTGCTCAAGCATATCAGAGGGGTTTCTGGCCAAGGGAGAGAACAGTGTTTTTCTACTTGTGTGTTCCAAAGCCCTTTGCCTACTAGGAAGTGATTCCAAGTATGAGCTGAGTATCTCAAAGGATGGACGTAGACCTCACTCAGAGGACATAGAGATTCCTGTGCTAAGAAAGAAGAGCAGAAGCAAGGTTTGGAGCCAGCACATCTCTAAAGTGATTCACTTTTACATCACATCTCAGGGAGCTGCAGAGGATGCCAGGACCATGCAGGACAGGACAGCTCAGTTCTCAGTGATAACCTTCAAGCATTGCCAAGCTCAACATTCTCCTAAGACGTTAAGGAAGTCTAAACGGTAGGTCTAAGCTCCTTTAAAAGCATCTGACTAAAAATTGTCTACAGCCCAAAACTAACTTCTCCACTGCTGTAGCAATTGCTGATGAACTAAGACCAATTGTTTTTCATTCAATAAATATAAATTCTCAGGCACTGGAGACCTGGCTAGAAAAGAGTTCAGTGTCCAATTGGGACAATGGCTCATAGCCAACTTGTAGGCACATGGATTGAGTTACAAATCACAAAAGTTTTCCATCCTTTTCCAAATAAGATGATTCAGACCAAAGTAGTTCTATGATACATTTAGAGTTGAGCAATGAAGATTGACAAGTCAAGTGTCCTACCAGTAATCCCACAGTCACAATAGGTTGACATTCAGAGCCATATCGGACTGTTTTGAATGTGTGGGTGGCTTCCCATTTGCTCACCATCTCTAAGCCCACAAAGGGGGAGCCCAGCAGGAGTCTGAGAATGACTCTGTTCTTTAATCCCCACTGATGCTTGTCAAGAAGCATTAGTTATGTCTTTCCATTCAGTGTGAATGTTCTCCAGAGCCAATTGCTACATCTGCTAGAGTTCTAAGTGGCTTTCATGAAAACCAATCCTATTCATCACACCTTAAGGAGAAACAGCAATTTCCTATAGGCACACATTAATTATCCCATTAGAAACAAGTTAGAGTTAATTATAGTGCCTTCCTAGTTTAAAGGAGAAAAAGAGAGGAAAAAAATAGGCCGGCAGCCAAAGAAGGCTCAACTTTACATCCATGATCAGAAAGCTATGTCCTTGTCTGTGAGATGTCTCCTTGCTGGGAAGTAGAAAATTTGAGAGGTCACTTTGCCACCAACACAAAAAAACCTCTCTAGGCATTTCCTGTGGTGTATGTCTCTTTAAGGGATGGCCTGGAGCCACTAGAAAGATGGCATCAATTATTAAGGAAGCTTATATCAAGGAATAAGGAAAACTGCGTGGCATTTTCCTGGCATTCATTTTTTTTCATTATTTATTACTAGTATTCTTCTATTTAGAGAAGACTAAACCAATTATATAATATATATATATGTGTGTGTGTTTATGATATGTATTATATGTAGTATATTCCACAGAGAGGCAGGTCACAGTTGCCCATGTTTGAATCCCAGCACTTGGAAGCTAGAGACAGAAAGATCAAGAGTTCAGAATCATCGTCAGCTGCAAAAACCAGTTCAAAGACCAGCAAGATACATGAGATCTTTCTCAAAAAAAAAAGTTGAACAGATCAACTGAAGAGCTAAAGATAATCAATTAATTAATAGAAATTGTTGAGGTAGGAGTGGGTGGGTGAGAGGGAAAGCAACCTCACAGAAGCAGGTGGAGGGGGAACTGAGAAAGGGGATGACGTTTGAAATTTAAGTACAGACCACGTACACTCCCCACTAACATCCACGTGAAGATTTCCCCTACTTTAAGTACACCAAGGAACAAAAGCATATTGAAGCGTGCTGTGATCCTGGAGCGCAGCAGCCCTGAGGTTTTTCCTTTTGGTTTCTTTAAAAAAATGCAACATCAACTAAACTCATCCATGATCTTTCTCTGTAGATCCTACAGGTGTATAAAGCACTAGCTAAGTCCTTCAATGTGAAGTGTGTTTGGTCTCCTGTAGTTTCCCAGAAGCACTGTTGGAGCAAACCCCATTGCCTCCGTTACAAAGATGCGTAACTCCAACGCTCAGAAGACAGCTCAGTACTCCCTCTTTCCCAAGAATGAAATAGCAGAAATGTTTGACCGTGACTCATGTGACTCACGCGACTAGAACCTTGTGCTTTACAAGACTTTCTCCCCTAACAGAAGATAGAAACCATTGACTTCCACTGCTACTTGTTCCAATAGTCCCCAAACCTTGTGTGTTACAGTCAGTTGGAACAGCGTGTAGTCTACTCTAATAGGACTCAGGTGTCTGATTTTGAATAGACCTCCCACATGATTCTGATGGAGAGTTCCTTTTTTAAAAAAAACTCTCATCTGGTTTTATACATGCGTACAAGCAAGGACTAAACTAAACTTAATTTTTTAAAAGGACCTTATCCTATCTGGAGAGTTGGCAAGCAGTGAAGAGCACTTGTTTTTGCCAAAGACCTGGGTTTGATTTCCAGCACCCATATGGCAGCTTACAACCATCTGTAACTGCAGTCCTAGGAGATCTGATGCCCTCTTTTGACCTCTGTAGGCACCAGACAAGCAGGTGGTACACAGACATACATGCATATAAAATAATAAAATCAATTAATCCAAAATGAATGAACCTTACTGTCTCCTATAGTGGAAGCATTAAGTAGTTATGCGTAACAAAGAATGTGGGTTTTAATTAATACTCTGGTGGATCCCAGATCATTCACTTCTGGTCTTGGACATATTACTATCTCTGGACTTTAGTTTAGGGGAAATTTGAGATTAAAGCCATTTTAGGGTTCAAATAAATGGCGCAGCAGGAGGTGGTAGGAAGTCTTGTTACAAACCTGGCTCCCAAAAATTGTCCTCTGACCTCCACTCACACACATGTACACACACACACACACACACACACACACACACACACACACACACACTGTGATTATATGAGGCACTGTACTTTAGTAATGCTGTCTCTCCTCCTTCCCTCTTCCTTTTGTTTTTCCTCTGGATAAATTTGTCATGAGATTTTTCAGAATCTTGGACCCAGTTTGTTTCTCTGATACTAACTAACATCACCTCCCACATTATCATCCCTATATTTGTTCAGCATCTCATTACTTAAATATTAGTCTTGGAGGGAGATGAGAAAATAGCAAAAGAGCAAGCAATATAATTTCTATCAAAAAGTTATCCTGTTTCCCCTTGATAAGATCTTGGAAGGTCAGTTGGACCAACGGGGACCTGAGAACATGATTAGCAAAACCAGCAAGGAAGAAAGCGGCAGAAACTGCTCTCCATTTGAAGTGGACTGGACACATGAATGCAAGAAGGAAGGAATTGTGGGAAGCAGGAGAGCCGTACTGTAGGCAAGAAGATTCTTACAGAGGGATGGCAGCAGAAGAAAACCAGCAGCAGCAAGAAGTCAAATTAAAGGGGACTTTTGAAAGTGCAGGTGAAGTATGAGAAATCTCAGGTCTTTCTCACTGCGTCATACGAACTGATGCAGACACACCCTCAGAGCTCCACGGTTCCACTAACATGGAGCCTACACTGTGTTCCTGCAAAAGCCATGTGACATTTCTTTATTGCTCTGTACTATGTCTCTGTCATGAATGCCGAAGGATCCTTACATGAGCATTATGGGACTTTATGTGCTTTGCTGTCGATGTCTATTAGAAAGTATCATTCTTTTAAACATAAATGTTCAGGGTTGCCACTTTCTTCTCCCAAATGTGATGTGCTACAAATCCATGCCTTAGCTACTTCTCTTGTTGCAAGGACAAAGTAGCTGCCAGAAGTGGTTTCAGGAGAGAAAAGACTCCTTTGGGCTCTTGGGTTTGAGAGTACATCCATCCTGGTAGGGAAGGCATAGTAGCAGGAACATGAGGCAGCTGGTCCCTTTGCGTCCACAGTCAGGGAGCAGAGATGAATGGTGTCGCTCAGCTCCCTCTGAGTCAGTATCATGGTGCTACCCACGTTTAAGGATGGTCTTCCTATGTGAGTGAACTCAGTCTGGATGCTCCCTCACAAGCATGTTCAGACATTTGTCTCCTGGATAACTCTGGATCCTGTCACGTTGACAACATTAACCATCTCATTCTCTTAGCAGAAAAAAAGAATGTCGAAATGTGACCAAAGTCCAGAAAATGTCCCTCAAAAATGTCAGAAATAGTGCCTCCGTAGGCACTACTTACAAAGCACACAGTCTGCCAGGCAATGAGCTAAGTGCTTTACTACATTCTCTCATTCCTTCATCACCATAGGCCCCAGAGTGGTGGCCGTTCAAGCTCATGGGACTGGGTCATTTTGTCATTGTCTCCACAATGGTAAGTGACAAAGCCAACCTTCAAAGCAGGGCCCGTTTGTTCTCTTCATCAGGATACCTTGACAGACTGTCCTGTCACGTGGATTGAGACCAGGTTGAAACAGCACCCTACCCTGCTGTCAGCTCCTGAAAATTCCATATCTCCCTGAAGAAAAACACACTGTAGACCTTGGCCGATACCAGCCAACGGTCAGGAAAAGCATTAAGCACTGGCTAGAACAGCTCGAATTTGGCAACAGCAGCTCCATTTGGGCTACACACCTGAGTCCTTCCAAAACTGGAGTTTCTCATGCCTCCATGCAGACCTACTGATGAGAATTCTCTGGAACAGGGTTCGAACAGTCAGGGGTGTGTGTGGTGTCTGTACTTGTTCACCTAGGTGCATGTTTATGCACATGCACATACAGACAAAGAGGTCAATGTTAGGAGTCTTTCCTTGACCACGCTCTACCTTTAGTTTTTCAGACAGATTCTCTCCAGAGCCTGAAGCTTATCTATCTAACAAGGCTGGCTGGACAATGAGCTTCAGAGTTCCACAAGTCTCCACCACCCCCCCCAAATGCTGGGGTTACATGTAGCCACCCTGACTTTCTAAGTGAGTACTGGGATCCCAACTCAAGATCCCACTTCAAACAGCCAGAGCTTTGGTGACTGAGTCATCTCACCAGCCCCAGAAGTCTACAAATAATGCTGCCAGTTCCAGATGAGGGCATTAGGAACATGTGATTCCCTGCCATTCCCCACTGCACACCCTGCCACCTTAGAGCTTGTAGCACGTCCAACTTTCGTCACAATGAGAATTCTATTTTTAAGAGAACTTGGGGGAAGTGTGGAGAATCTCAGAGTTAGCATATGCTCAACTGAGACAGCAGGGGATTCTGCACAGTGCCTGTGGCCATAAGAAAGCGGAGTTCTATCACTCCAGATGTCAGCTCTCAGCAAGGCTACAATTAATGAGGGACCCGGCCAATTATGCCTAATACAAAGTGATAGGCAGTCACTGAAGCATGGCAAAAAAAACTTGCTAGGGCAAGTACGAGCACACCTTTGGCAGAAGGAGATGTTATGAGACGCAAACATATCTGGTGCATGCTCCAAAGCCAATTCTGATTGGTCCAGGAAGCCCTGTGTGGAAAGAGATGTATAGCAGCCCTCTTCTCCATGTTATTTTAGAAGGGCAAAGAGAGTGGACTGTAATGATCTGTTCCTCAGATCACAAGCAGGTGACAGACACCCTATGCATGAGCTAGTGCCTGCTAAGAACAACTTTTACCAGAAATGTGTGAGAACCTAGCCACAGGATCTCCACAAACCAGCACATAATAGGTGAGAGATATGCCCAAATAGAGCCTACCTCGAGGGACAATCTCTGTCCTATTTCTCAAGAATTCCAGACCTTTGGAATTGAATATGGTTATGTAAAATGCAAAGAAAATTCTGCTTCTCTCTCTCTCTCTCTCTCTCTCTCTCTCTCTCTCTCTCTCTCTCTCTCTCTCTCTCTCTCTCTGATAAGATCTCACTATGTAGTGTTGGCTGGCCCTAGAGCTACTATGTAGACTTGGCTGGCTCCAAACTCACAGAGATCTGCCTATCGTTGCACTGGGGTTAACAGCATGCTCCACTACACCAGTGACTGACTGTCATTGTTCTTAAGAAAACTGCCATTACATGCCAATGGTCAGGAAACGGTTATCAAAAGCAACCCAGCTTCAGAAATGATTCAGGACTACTTGCTGCCCTTGTGGCAAAAGTTCAGCTCTTGAAATCTTTCCCTACCCCTGTGACTCTCATGTTCGATGCTTCAAGAGTCGCCCAGATCATGCATTCCAAAACAGTTTCTGATTCACTGTGTTTAGTGTAGCACCTAGAACTCTGAATTCCTAACTCAATACCAGGTGATTCTAAACTATTGGTCTCAGGAGACACTTCCAGAGCCACTGACACAGATCATTGAGACCAACCTCCAGGTGAAAGGCAGTTCTTTCATGCCCATCAAACTGAAGCCAGATATACCAACCTCCCCTTTGTCAGAGATCCCATGTGGTCTAATTCCCCAAGCCAGTCTTGGTGACTGCTGCAGTCCGTTTTCACCAGTGAATTACTTAGCATCTTCCTTCATCCTGAAAGCGACCTTGTTCTCCTGCCCCTTCACACAACCTAATATTCTCAAATACCTCCTTCACTCCGACCTGTAGGCATCCCTCATCTAATGGAAAATTATTTCCTTCAGGGAAAGCCTGCTTTTGTTTTCCTTGAGCGTCAGAGACATGGGGATTCTGTGATCACTTCAGCTGGCACAGAATAAGGAACTCCTGCTTCTCGATCCCCAGCTGACCACAGCTTTGCATCCTTGCCACGGTGTCGAAAGCTGTGTTTGCCCCTTGGACGCCCTGCACTTTGGATATGACTGCGCGCGCTTCCCTGCCCACTGCTCGGCTCTCATTTTAGCTCCAGGGTAGTGATTTCTGTTGCTATGGTGTCTGTTGTCATCTGAGATCAGAAGGAGGTTCCTTAGAAGTCTCCCTTACTTCCTCTCAGTGTTGTCGTTGTCGTTCACATTCTATTATGGAAACTGTCAAACACATTAAGAACAATAGAATGGGCGCCTGTGCTTTCACCAAACAGTCCCACAGTTATTAACTCATTCCAAGCTTGCACCGGCTGCACCCTGACAAAATCCTTCACCCTCATGTAACCACTGAAGCAGGTCTCAACATCACAACATCCTGTGGATTTTATCTAAAATTGATCAGTGGTATCTATTTTCAAAAAAAAAAAAACAAAAACAAAAACAAAAAACAAAAAACAAAAAAAAAACAGACAAAAACCAACAGAGCTCTGCATCTGAGAGCAGTTTGGCTGCAACCGCAACCCTATTGATCCACAGAGCTGCTGCTGTTTATCTGCCTGGCTAGGCCAGGGACCAGTTTCCTCTCTCACCACTTCATGGGCATCCCTCTTGAAGCTGCACACTTGGTGATAGAGGTTGGTGTTCTCTAGACTATTTCTTAATCAAAGACACAAGAGTAACTATGCTTCCATTCCAGATCCTCCAAACAAGCTCTCGAGAATAAGAATTGAACCCAACATGGTAGCACAGACCTCTAATCCCAGCACTCAGGAGAAAGAGGCAGACAAATCTCTAGAATGAGGCTAGCCTGGTCTACAAGGAGAGTTTCAGGCAAGTGGGGGCCACATAACGAAACTATAATGATAATAATAATAATAATAATAGGATACATTTTTTAAAATCCACTGACCCTTATCACATCTAAGTAATTTTGTAATATCATTGAATATACAGAGTCCAAGTTTCTCAGTAGTTTTACTAGGGTTTCATCTCTTTGTTCAGATTAGGTGCTGACTAAGTTCTATACCTTGTCATTGGTGGCTATATCTCTTCTTTGGTGACTTAGATGGTCCCCAGACTACCTCACCCTATTGACTGTGAAACCAGATAGTTTGCTTCCATTTACTGGAATACACTGTGTTGTCTCTGTGATGTCTTTCAATGTGTTTTTGTTGCCCTTGCCTCCCATGTATTGACAAGATAGATCTAGAGCTGCTCTGCCCAATGCTGTAGCCCATGGCACATGAGGTTATTGGAGTTTGAATTACTGCAGATCAATGCAGTGTAAAACTCGGTTCCTCAGTCACACAAATCTTATCTCAAATGTTCTCACAAGATGCTAGCAAGTTCCTTTGGGCTCCCCATGTATTCTGTGCACGTACACATGCAAAATGTTTCTGTCATCACAGGAAGTCTTATTAGACCTGTTCAAAATAATACTCACTGGTTAGGATTAGGTTGGGATTAGTGCTAGAGTTGGGTTTAAGGTTAGGATTGGGGTTAGGGCTAGGGATTAGGCATTTGATTTAGGTTTAGGGTATGTGTGGGTTATAGTTAAGGTTAATGTTATGTTCAAGCTAGGATTATGGGTAATATTAGGATTGATGTTAATATTAATGTTTATATTAATGTTATTGGCACTGTTGCTTTGGTTTTTGCTATTTCCTAGTAATGTTATTCCACTTTTCTCAAGAGATCAAATGCTCGATTGGAAAAGTGATTGCTATAGAAGTGCAAGGACTTGAATTTGAACATGTAACACCCACCAAAAGCAAGGTACACTTCTTAAATCCCAGACCCACTGAGGGGTTTGAGAAGAGATGGATCCCTGAAGCTTGCCAACCAGACAGTCTAGTCAATTAACAAGGTCCAGGTTCAGCAAAAGAACAGGGTAAGCTTGAGTGGGGAAACCACTCAAACCCCATGATTCCAGCCAAAGCTGTCACTCTTTCTTCATGATTTCCTACTTTGGAGCCCATATGACCACATTCAATGCCTCTCAAGCTTGACAAGAATGGCAGTCTCACCATTCCTCTCTCTCCCAGAGAAGAAAGCAGGCATTCATGATCCTAGGAGACAGGCATACTGAGAAGGAAACCACACTTGGCTGATCTCTAAGGAAGGAATGCCTGGTCCTACAGTACTGTCAGGTTAAGGCTCAGCAAATTAGATCAATGCAACCACTCCCAAGACCCTCACTGCACTGCCATTCTTCTGCCAGCACCAGCGCATCACAGAGGGCTGTGTGCTCCCTGGTGGTGCTTAGCCAGTTGAGATCAGCATGCATGGAAAAGTTCTTTCTCCAAGAATACACCAAAGGCCCCTGGAGAGTTAGCCACCCACAGACTAATTCCTTCTGTTCTGACTGTCAAATGTGTTAACCCTGAATCAGACCTCCCAGAAGCCTGCTAGGCCAGGCCTGTCTGATCCTACTTATATCTGAGGTTTATACTCTGAAGCTATAGGTGGCTTCCTAAAAGCATCCTGCTAGATTATCTCCAAGTAACACAAATCACTTCTTGGCATTTCAGAGACCAGTAGCATCTAACGCAGGATTTGTAGATAGGGGAAATCTGTGAAAAGAGTAATTTACAGAGCGTTGTGATTTATATTTATCTTCACATCTAACCACACCAGAAACAATGAACATGGGTGGGGGAGGGAAAGGGGCTGCATTTGATCTCAATAGATCCTACTAGTATGAACAATTAGGAAATGCTAATTTTTTAATGCTGTGTATAGAATGTTTACACATGTAAAGACTGGCAGTAGAAAAAAAATCTAGCCATGTGATGGGTCTCATCCTCCTGCATAGGGAGCTAGGATGCCTATCTCCTGGGAGCCATGATAAGATGGGTAGAGAAAAGAGTTTGGGGAAAGAGAAAGAGAGAGAGAGACCCAGGATATAAGCCAGCCCCTGGCGAGCTGCTTGCTTTATGAACTTTGACAGGAGAGCCACTGCAAACCCGCCCTTAATTTCTGAAACTGTAACATTTCTACCCTTCACAGAACAAGGACACAAACTAGGAGCTAAGGACACAAAAAAAGCACCTAAGCGAACACCAGGCTCTTTGCAGAAGCTTGGTAAAAACTGCTGCCTTCCACCATCGCCTGCTGCCTGGCCTTATGGATGAAGAAACAGGCGGGGTGTTATTTTTGTAGCATAGATGTGGTCTTCAAAATCACGGCAAAATCGCAGTGACTTACCCACCCCGAGCCTGGACTTCCGCCATCAGGGAAGGATTTTCTCACAGGGTTGCCGCAGGGTTTAGAGAGAACACACCTAATCTTGCGCAGTTTCCCTCCCCACGGCTTGCCCTCCCCCACTGTGGAGATAAGCTTCTGCAGAGAAGCGGTACATTCCTTGTGTGGGAGGATCTGAGACCAAGTGGGAAGAGTGAAAGTTGATGGTGCTAAACAGTACACTGGGTCAATGCAGGATGCTGCTTGGAGGGGCCAAAAGCCAGTTCTCCTGGAGGGGGTGGGACAATTGGCTCCTCAAGGGGGAAGCTTCAAATAAATACCCTAGCTATCACAGGGGTTGGTAATTCCTCAAATACCCAATACACATGAACACATGCACACTGTATCTGGTATGAATTTTTCTCTTCATTTTGATGGGTGGTCTCCCTATGTTGCTCAGACTGACCCTAAGTTCCTCACTCAAGGGACCCTTCCACACTGGCTTTGCCAGTAGCCTGAATTACACGTATGTGAACTGTGCCCAGCCTGCTATTAAAATTTACTGATAACCATGGCAATTAGCACAGAGACAAGGATCTAAAAAGATCCCTTGAGAGGTAATAAAAAAGATGAAAAGCAATTGAGAAACCGCTCTATGGAACCCAATAGGATCTAGACGGAGTTGATTCTCTATTTCTGGGATATAAGCAAAGAGGGGACAGGCAGCAAGAACAGCGAGAGTTCTACTTCACCTGCTGAACACCAAGGGATGGATTTTGATGTAGAGAAAGTTTTGTTATTGTTGTTTTTTATTGGTGTTTTTAAGAAAAAAATATATACACATATATATATACACAAATACAGACACACACATGCACACACACACAGCTGCTGACCAAAGCAACTTAAGCAGAGGAGGGTCGACTTTGCCCTACACATAGTCCAGCCCAGCAGGGATGCCACGGCAACAGGAACAGAGGGCAGCTGATCTCACTGCATCCTTAGTCAGATGCTGAGACAATGACTCTGGTGCTCAGTTTACTTACATTTAGGGCAGGACCCCCTACTTCAATTAATCCAATCTAGAGATCCCTTCAGACATGCCCACGGGCTTGTCTCTGAGTTAATTCTACATCATGTCAAGTTGAGAATCACAATATACTCACTAGGCATTGAGCCTGGCTCATGAAGGACACTGTGTCAATCTGACCGTTAGAAGCAAGTTACAACTTCACAGTGAGGAAACAGTATCTTAAGTCAAGAATGAAAACAGTCTTTTCCAAAGCTCTGTTCTTTCTAGTGTGGCCATCCTCCCAAGTTACTCTGGACAGTGCCTCCTGCCACGAAACCATTATTAGAGAAAACTCCTTTTCACTCTCTTGGGTATCCTGGTTTGGTTTACAAATTAAATAGCCATTCGACATTGCAAGCTACCTGATTGCTCTGTCTCCTTCAAAGCATCTCCATAGAAAGGGCCAAAAATCAGAACTATGTTAAATACACCCAGAATCTTTGCTACTTCCTCCCAAGAACAAAGGTTTCTGGGAAAGCAGATGATGAGCATTGGAAAGAGAGAGAGAGAGAGAGAGAGAGAGAGAGAGAGAGAGAGAGAGAGAGAGAGAGAGAAGCAGTTATAAGGAACATTAACACCCCACACTTTTTAAACTATGATGTAAAATAGCCTTCTGCATATGTAGGCCTTGCAGATCCCAGAGACCGTAAAACCCTATATGTTCACCACTGCCCTGGGTCTAGCTCCCTGTGGTCTAGACACCTAGGAGGTTCCCTGACACCCATGCAGAGATAAGAAAAGCAACCAGACATGCCAAATCCAGGATTTTGTTACCATGAACCAAGTGACCCTGCAGCTTAGAGACTAGAAATGCAGTGGGGTGGGGCTGGAGGTTTAGAGTTACAGACTCCAGACAGCGTCCACCCAGCACTCTCTTCCAGGGCTTTGGGTGGAAGCCTGTCTCCTCCCTGGCCAGAGCCTCATCTGCAGACCCTCGGAAAATTCAGCAAATTGACATCTGCAAGTTCAAGCAGGAAGTCAAGGCTGCTGGAGACATTCTATTTGTGCCTGCCTCTGAATAATTTAACACTCCCTCCAAAATAGACTATCATTAGAATTTGTCAATTCCTGTGCATTTAAGCAGACAGCTCAAAAAAAGAAAAAGTTCCCACACGTATTACCTCCAAGCAGTGGAACAGACAGGTGGTGGCTCAGTTCTGTTCCCTTTTTTCTTTTTTTTTTTTAACCTCGCTGATCCATCTGATACAAAAGGAAATGTTCTCCTTTATTATCTAAATAGCCCTGAGACCAAATTTGTACCTTAGACCTGAGATGTAGACGAAAAAAATAATTCCTACAAATTGCAGAGGGTTCTCTGCCTCCACCCCTCCCTTATGTGTGATGCTACTCGAGTCACTTAGCATTTTGAACTCAGTTTCCCCATCCCAAAATTGTGAAAGGTGATATGGCCTCTCCTGAGGTGTGTAAGAGAGTCCAATAGAGGCAGTGCAGATCTCCAAAAGCGTTTTGCCTTTTCTATTCCCTGTGCTTAAGTAAAATGGTGCCAGTTCCATGAAGAGCTATCATGCATGGCTTCTAGATGTCCATAATCCCTGAAACATCTCCACAGGCTCATATGTTTGGATACTTGGACCCCAGTTAGTGGTGCTTTTGGGAAAGGCTATAGAACCTTTAAGAGGTGGGACCTAGCCTGAAGAAGAGGATTGCTTGGGGAGAGGAAGGTTTTAGAAGTTATAACCTGGTCTTGTTTCCTGCCAATGTCTGCTTCTTGGTTGTGAGGATCCTATAGTCACAGAAATGCTCCCAGGAGCCATAACTTCCTGAGCATGATGTACTGTAGAGTCCTAAACTACTGTTCTGCTTTCCCCACCATCATGGGCTATTTCAATTAAACCATGAGCCACAATGCAGACTCCCTTCCTTCCTTAAGTTGTCTGCCAGCTCTCCCCTCGCTCCCCTCTTCCTCCCTTCTGAGCACGTCTTTCTCTCGGTCTTTGTCCTTCATCGTTCTGTGCATGGCGATTCTAGCCTCTGCTTCTGCTCTGTCTCTCTGGGTGATTTCAGCCAGACTTTCAGTTCTAGCTGTACCTATGACTCCCACCTTGATCACACTAGTGGATTTTCGAAGACTTCACTCTGGTGCCCACTGGGCCCATGAAATCCCAACATGCAATTCTTTGTCCATCCTCCCTGCTGTGCTTGCCTGGGATCTTCAGTTGGCTGAGTCCAGCTACTTTCCTCAACCTCTTCCCCACACTTGCCAAGTTCTAGGCCTTCCACTGTACCAGTGTTAGTCATTGTTGGCTCTCCTTCTTCCCACACTGCTGCCCAGCTTTGGACCTCAGCCAGGCTTATCTACACAGTGGCAGCAACTGCCCACATGGTCCAGGTCTGCAATTCCTTTCCTTCCAACTCATCCATTCTGCCCTCCTGTACTGGCTAGTTTTGTGTGATGACACAAGCTGGAGTTATCACAGAGAAAGAAGCCTCCCTTGAGGAAATGCCTCCATGAGATCCAGCTGTAAGGCATTTTCTCAATAGTGATCAAGGGGGGAGGTCCTAGTGCATTGTGGGTGGTACCATCCCAGGCTGATTGTCTTGGGTTCTATAAGAAAGCAAGCTGAGCAAACCAGGGGAAGAAAGCCAGTAAGTAACATCATTCCATGGCCTCTGCATCAGCTCCTGCTTCCTGACCCTCTTGAGTTCCAGTCCTGACTTCCTTTGGTGATGAACAGCAATGTGGAAGTGTAAGCTGAATAAACCCTTTCCTCCCCAACTTGCTTCTTGGTCATGATGTTTGTGCAGGAATAGAAACCCTGACTAAGACACCTTCCCATAGGCATCCCTTTAGAATTAGGTTGTTAGTATGAGCTCCCTTTGCCAAAACCTTCCTGAGCATCAAGCACTGAGACAACAAAGCTCTTTACCATCCCACTCAAACCTCCCTGAGCCCCCACTTGTCCCTCTATTTCACAGGTGAGGACACAGAGGCTGAGGAAGGACATTCCCATGCTAAAGTGACAAGGCTAACTGACTTCAGGATGTGGGTCCCAAATCATGAAGTAATTCTGTCCACAGACCACATGGGACCAAGTCAATGGCTTCAAAAATATCCTTTAGGAGTTTTACATCCCCTACCAACTTCCTCAAGCTGTCCCCGGGAGCACAGGAGCATGGTCTGTGCTGGGTTCATCATGCTCGACCTCCATGTCTTCATTACCTCCCCTTTACTGCTGTCTATCTTTGCAGCCACGCCCATGCAATCAGGCCAAGCCTCAGTTTGAGCTTCCCCCACTACACATACACACACACACACACACACACACACACACACACACACACACACACACACTCGTTTTATTGGTTCTACCACCTCCCTTGGCTCCCTCCTCCCTTAGCTCCAACTCCAGAGAGCTGATTTTTTTTTTTGTCAGTACAGTCCTTGGCTTGTCTCTTTGGCATATCTTCATCTCAGTCTGTCTTAGGAGATGGACATCTATATGGATGTCCTCCGTGTCCTATCAAACTATGTCATACATTGACTCCAGAGCATGCTGAACACTTACTGAAATAACTTGATCCCAGGTCTTACATACGCACATGAGCACTGACAGAATTTACCATTGCTAAGTTGTCCATTGGCAGGACAGGAGGTTTGTATACAGCAATGCAGGGATCTCAGCTTCCAGCAGAAGCAGGCTACTGATCCTGGGAAGTCCTGTCAGTTTGCTTTCTCAGACTTTGCAGACAGCTCACTGTTAAGAGCTGTGAAGTCAATTCTAAAGGAAAGAGCAGAACAGCCTTCAGATTCTGACACATCCTCCTGCTCTCGAATCCTACTTTCTCCAAGAACAGCCTCAGGGTGAGTCACTGTGGAAGAGACAGACATGTTTCTGGGAAAGGGTAGGAGTCTCCAGCAGACAATTGAGTGGGGCTGGTGATGAGATTCATCCCCAGAAGATGTAAACAATCCTAGATTTGATTTGAGCCACCCCCCCCAGGGTAGGACATTGAACCTAACAGAGACAAGAATTCTCCCAGGTGTGCCTTCTTTCTTCCAGTGGGATGGGCTCAAATACCTCAGGATGTTTTTCTCTGCAGAGCGCCAAATGCCATGATTCACCATCTTCTTCTGAGTCTCTCAGCAGTCCATAAAATGTTCCCCCACTTTTATGTGTATGACAAAGAAATGAAAAGCTCAGAGACCTAGTACTGAGCCTGACAACTTTGCAGAGTCAATACACACATCCTGGTAAACACTTATGACTTTCTGTTTTCTAATACACACAGGTTATACCTGAGTTCTGCCTCTGGAGACAGCATGCCGGAGCCATGAAGAACGGCAATACCAAGCAACCAGAGCTTCCAGGGACTAAGCCACTACCTAAAGACTATACATGGACTGACCCTGGACTCTGACCTCATAGGTAGCAATGAATAGCCTAGTAAGAGCACCAGGGGAAGGGGAAGCCCTGGGTCCTGCTAAGACTGAACCCCCAGTGAACTAGACTGTTGGGGGGAGGGCGGCAATGGGGGGAGGGTGGGGAGGGGAATGTTTGCCCGGAAACTGGGAAAGGGAATAACACTTGAAATGTATATAAGAAATACTCAAGTTAATAAAAAAAAAAAAGTGAGAGCCATGGGAAACAGGAGAGAGAAAGTTTCAGAGTACGTGCCATATGCCCAGCTCAGCACCAGAAGCCTGACGTTCATGTAGTCCTCACATAAAACTCTGCGATAGAGACATAGTCATTATCTCGTTGTTTGAAGGAGAACACAGATCTGGAGAAAGCTCAGGGAGGTTAAGTGAATTGACCGAAAACATATGGCTTGACAGAACTAGCATCTGAGTCTAAGTTCTTTGAGTCCAAAGTCCATGTTATGTGCCCTGCAATATTGAATAGAAGTACAATTGGCAGGCAGGTCTTGCTCTGATCTCAAAGGGAGAACATTTGGTCTTTCAACACTAGCTGTACTGCATTCTCTGTGGATTCATCACAGATGCCCTTTAGTAGATTGGTGAACTGTAGTTCTAGACCTCCATATTTTCAGCATTAAAAGGTTTTGAATTTGACCAAACGAATGGTCTTTTTATATTGATTGAGATGGCCCCATGGGTTTCTTTAGTCTTCATTCTACCAGTATGTTCTATCACTGAGATTGACTTTCAGTAGTAAGCCAATTTTTCAGTCCTGGAACATTTGGTCATGGTGCCTAGCAGTTTTGTTTTTTCCTTATTTGGCAGGCTGGCATTGGTCAGAGACTCTTTGCATCTACCCAGAAGACATTGCTGCCCTCCAGGCTTCCTTTTGTGCATTGTCTTTGGTTGTTTTATAGCCGAGGAGAGATTTTATTTATGAGGCTGATCTAACTGAGCAGTTATAGTGGGCATAATGGTGGCTGCCCAAATATTTACATATCTAAAACCAAAAAAAATCTATTAATATTTACCTTATTTTTCAGGCATGGTTAAGGATGGAGAGATTATTCTAGGTCATTTGGGAGGGTGCTCTGCAACCACAGGATTCTGGTGAGTAAAATAAGAGAGGTAGGAGGGCTGGAATCCAAAAGAGAATTGAAAATGTTACATTTCTACATTTGAAGCCTAGGAATAGAGCTGGCCTCAAGAAGCTGGCCAAGACAGGAGACTAGACTTCCTCTCTGAAGCCTCCAGAAGAAATACAATTCTCCAAATACCTTCATTTTTGCTATCTGATATTCGGGTTGGACTCGTAAGAGGAACCTTTCCTTTTTTAAGACTCTAAGATTCTAGTCATGTGTTGCAGTAGCCACAGGAAACAAGCACAACACTCTGGGGTGGGTTTTAACACTTGCCCTAAATCAGGCAGCCTTAGTCAGGGTTTCTATTACTGTAAAGAGACATCATAACTATGCCAACCCTTATAAAGTAAAGTTTCTGCCATTCACTATGCTGACATAAGAAACAAGTCCCTACATAGCAGGATGGCGACTGTCACAGAGCTAAAGAAAGCAAATGAGTCATATGTCCAGGTTCCTAGCCAAGTGCCCACTGCCCTAAAGCCCACAATACCACTGTACTGTTAATGAAACCTAATTTCTGAGGTAGCTGGCAAAAAGCTGCCCTTCCTTGGGTGGCATTTAGAAAACATAGTCAATATTGCCTTCTGAGAAAGACCATTTCCTTGTAGATAACAAGGCTAACCAATCTCTAAGAGGGGTGGGTATGTTCTTGTGAGTTCTGACTATGAATAAGTCATGTATTTTAATCATTCAATCATGAGCCAAACAAAGGCAGCACTCTCCAAACACCCACCATTACTACTATTGTTGCCACTGTTTATAATTTCCTCATCCCAGTTATATTTAAGAACAATGAGTCTGAGAGCTTTCCTTCTTCAAGGTGACTCTGTTTTCCCACTCTATGCTTGATGCCCTTTCCTTAAACTCCTGAGATCTTGACAGAAGCCTTAACCTGTGTACTGATATCACAATAATAATTATACAAATGCCATGGGATCATTGTTGTATGGCCCATGAGATGCTTCTCAGAAAACAAGGAAATGAATGTGAAGTCTAGTTCAGTGCCTGGCATGATTGAAACCCCAGCAGATGCTTTTAGCTTCACTCACACACTCACTATGTCCTCTCTCAATTCAACAATTGGGATTGTTGAATTCCCAATCCGCCTCTTCTTTGGAAAAGGATTCTATTTCAAGACTGGCCCTGTAAAGGGGTAATGAAGCCAAAATGAGCCTGTCAGGATGGGCACAGTCCCATGGTTACTACATGCACAAGAAGAGAAAGTTAAAACACAGAAAGGGAAGACTGTGAGAAAACACAAAGAAAGCACAGCTACCTACAAGCCAGAGAGAGACAGGGCTTATGAGAAGATGAACTCCTATTGTTTAACCTGCACAGTCTCTGACTTTGTTGCTGTGGCAGATGCAATAAGGATTACATTAATATTTAAATAAAATACTGGGGGGAGCAATTTCTGACAGCAGAAAGGTTATATGTGTATGCTGGGTGGTTTTGAGCCACTGTGACAATATCTGACAGAACAACCTCAGGAAGAAAAGAGGTCTTTGGCTCATGGCTTAACAAGGGAGTAGCTTGTTCTGGCTCCCTCTTTCAGAGGATTTCAGAACATCTGTGGGCATGGGAACATTCATGGTGGCAGGAGCCTGGGACAGAAATGCTTATGGTCAGGGTCAACCAGAAGTAGAGAATGAACCTGAAGCCAGAGGCCAGGCTGTAATATTTTCACATTTGTGTGTGTGCTGGTGTGTGTGTGTGTGTGTGTGTGTGTGTGTGTGTGTGTGTGTAAGGGTGTTTTGCCTATATCTATGTGTGTGCTCCACATTTGCAGTGCCTTTTGAGGCCAGGAGTTACAGATCCTTGTGAGCTGCCAAAAGTAGATGCTGGAAATGGAACCCAGGTCCTCTGGGAGAGCAACTGCAACCAGTGGTCTTAACTGCTGAGTCATATCTGCAGTGCTACAATTTTTCCTCAAGATTCATTTGTTTGTGTGTATGTCTGTGTGCCTGTTTAAGTATGTATGCATATATGTGTGCAGGAGGACATGTGTGTGTATGCACATGGAGGCCAGAAGAAGGCATCAAGTGTCTTCCTCCTATATTACTCCCTACCTATTCCTCTGAATTAAAATCTCTCCCTGAACCTGTAACTCAGATTGTATCTACTGTGCTCAAGGCCAGAAAACACAAGAGATGTTCCTAGCTCTGCCCCCCAGAAAGCATCAGCTGCAGGCATTTGTAGTTCTCTAGGCTTCCTGTGTAGGTGCTGGAGTCAAAGTCTGATCTCCATGTTTGTACAGCAAGCACTCTTAACCGCTGAACCATCTCTCCAATCAAAGGTGCAGTCTTCAAAGCCCCTTCCCTAGTGACCCACATTCACCAGTATGGTCTTACCTCCTATAGGTTTGACAGCCTCCCATAATAGTATTGACAGCTAGAAACAGGTTCAAAACATGAGCCTGTGTGATTTGTATCAGATTCATACCATAGTCATATGAATTATAAGGGGCCCTGATCCACTGAATGAAGGTTTGTCTGGTAGGTTTCCCACAGACCATCCCTTTCCTCTCCCTCTCCCTCTCCCTCTCCCTCCCCCTCCCCCTCTCCCTCTCCCTCTCTCTCTCCCTCCTTGCTCTCTTGCTCTCTCGCTCTCTAGTACTTAGTGCTGTGCCTCACACTCAGTTGAGGGTTTGTCACTTACTGGGGAAAGAGATGCCATTAGCTTCACAATTCCCCAAAGAGACCTGCGTGGGGAGTTGTGCGTGGCAGCCTGGCAAAGGAAACACCACTGGCATCACAGATATGAAAAACTGTAAATTCACAAATGACAGATTCGTGACTTCCCTGGAGAATAAATAGCGAGAACAGATGGGTCCTGGGGCTGGAAGATTGCATGCAAATCTTAATAGAACTTTGATAATTTAATGAGTGTGGTAAAGAAAAATGGTGATCCAGTACCAGAACCAGTACTAGGACACAATTTTCCACTCTGATGTTTAACCCCAGGATAACTTCCCATGTTGAGGAATGCAAGATTATAATGAAAACATTTCTCCAAGGATCTTTCAGTGGGCTGACACACAGAGCAACATGGTGCATCCTATTTTCTCTATGCTCTCTGCAAGGACCTCTCTGGACAGCAGCCTTCAGGATTGCTTCAGGTTTTGTGTGCCCAAAGGAGACCAATAATCTTGCTTTTCCAAATTTGCCAACCCGGGCTTTTTCCAGTCAGTCTCTCTCGTTGGTCATCTCTGGAGTGCTTGAGTGAAGGCATACTCCATTAAAAAAAAAAAAGAAAGAAGGAAAGACAGCATAGGATGAGGAATCTAACAGGCTGAGTCAAAACTCAACCGCTCACCAACTGTGTCTGGCAAGGTATGGCTTGGCCTCTATGTTCTGTGGGAATAACTTTCATTTCCTTGCAGGACTTTAAAAGTGTAGGAGATAGGCCTTCCAGAACTGACAGGCAAATTGGCAGTGTAACCTTGAAGCGGTTACTTGGCTTCACCACTATGTTTCCTTTAGCATCAAACCAAGAAGGCACAAGTCCTCAGCCACCAGTGTGTGTCGTGAGCAGCAGCAAGCGCAGATACCACTCCATGGATATGGATTAAATGGGTGGAGCCCGAGCTCAACTCCATGCCCAGAGCCACTTGTGGAGAAAATGGTTTATTCTGTTTACACTTCTAGGTAATAACCGTCACTGAGGAAAGTCTGAGCAGGAACCTGGAGGAAGGAGCTGATGCAGAGGCCATGGAGGAGTGCTGCTTTTTGTCTTTCTTACAGTTTCAGAGGTCCAGTTCATCAACGTGGCAAAGAGCATGATACCACACAGGCAGACATAGTGCTGCAGAAGTAGCTGAGAGTTCTACATCTGGACCCACGAGCAAAAGGAAGAGAAAGACATTGGGCCCAACCCCAGTGACACACTTCCTTAAGCAAGGCCACATCTACTCCAATAAGGCCACACCTCCTAATTCTTCTCAAGTACTGCCACTCCCTGATGACTAGACATTAAAAATATGGGCCTCTGTGAGCTGCTTTTATTCAAACCACCACACATAAATCTAAGCCTCTCCAAAATGCATCTCCTTCAAGCTCTTCATTTTTTTAAATGACTAGCAGACATTGTAATATATTTACCATGTATGACATGTTCTTTTAAAATTTGTATACATTGTGGAATTAAGCCAATTAATGGGAGGACTAAACAGAGAAAGGGAAAGTGGGTAAGGGATGAAGTATGGGGAGCGATAGCTAAAACTAGTAGCCATTTGAGGGGTCATGTGGAAACCTACTTCAGTAGAAGCTTTTTAAAAATATATATGTATGTGGAAGAAATACAAATGGAGTGACCAAGTAACAGAGAAAGCAATGACCCAACTAGATATCTCTCATCACCAAATAAAACTTTCAGGGCCAGGAATGGATTAAATCTAAATGAGTTTTTGGCCAAATGTGTCCCATGGAATGCACCCCCCACCACCACCACCCTCAACAACTCAGGCCATTGCTAAGGCTATTTTTTGTTCCACACAAACTTAGGGCAAGGCCCTATTGCTGAAGAGAACACCTACATAAATTACTGGACATAGAGAAGTCAAGATGGTGCCTATATAGAGCCTTCACCCCTACTGACTACAGTGGATGGTACTGAGAGGAACACTGCACAATAACTGAAGAGCAATCACCAAGCCAGCTACAAGCTCTTTGGTCTGCAATGGTGACCTTCCTTCAAGATACACTCGTGCAATAGTGGCCCAAAGGTGGTGGGAGTGACCAACCACTATCTAGCTGGTTTGAAGACCCACTCCATAAGATGGAACCCATGCCTGACACAGCTCAGGTAGCCAATTACCTGTGATTAGATAGGCCATGGACCTAGGGGAAAAATCTAATACTACTGCTCTGCTAAAGAAACGTAGTAATAAAGTAACTCCTAACAATATTCTACTATACACTTACAGATCATTGTCTACTCAGCCCTCATCAGAAAAGCTTCCTACTATAACGAGTGGAAACAGTATGGAGACCTGCAACTGGAATGTTCAGAGAGTCTGAGATCTTAAAACACAGTCTTAAATGGGTTGTCGTCATCAAATCCTTCCTCTCAGGGCTCAGGGAACTCTGAAGGAGAAGGGTGGAAATATTGTAAGAGCCACTAGGGATAGACGACACCAAAAGAGCAAGGTCTTCTAAATTACAACAGGGTTAATTCACGGTGAACTCACAAACACTGCCTGGTAGCTTGCACATGGCCTGTATAGGCCTAAGCCAGATGGGGTCCCAGTACTCAGAGAGGAAGTGGACACAAACACCCATCAATAACCCAGAAACTGTATCCAACTGATAGCCACACACAAAGGAAAATTTGTTTTTTTCCTAATGTAGTGTCCCTAGGTACACAAAACCACAGGCCCTACAGCCAGCAGTAGATGACCGAAACAAAACAAACTCAGTGGTATTTGGGAAAGGCTTTTGTCTCATATTGTTCTGTGTGGACATTTTTAACTTACACGTCTTTTGCTTACATGTTATGATTTCCGATTTTGAACTTTTATAATTTTTGTGTGTTCAAACGTGTTTATCTCTGCATCTGTAAGTGTTTCTTACACATTTTCTTAGGTGCTTTCTTCTGTTTGTTAGTTTTGTAGTATTCTGGTTTATTTGTTTTTATTTTATTTTGTATAATTTTGGGTTTTTTAGAGGTCTGCCTTTTTCTAATAAAAGAGAAAGAACGGTATGGATTTGAGTGGGTGGGGAGGTAAGAAGGATTCTGGAAGAGTTGGGAAAGGGGAAACCATAATTAGAATTAGAATATATTGTATGGAAAAATCATCTATTTTTTTTTCTTTAAAAAAAGGAAGAAAAGATGAAATTGGTATTTATTGTGGCAGCGCCTGTTAAAGTCAATTCATATGTGCACTTCCATGCACTTAACCACTTTGCAGGTAAGAAAATTTAAATCCATTCTGAGGATGTCCGTGAATAAGGTAGTTATCAACGATAGTCACCATATCATTGCACAGTGTCTCTCTCAAACTTACTCCTCCTAACTGAAACATCGTATCCTTTGATAAAGATCTCCCAAGTCTCCCCGACCTTGGGCCCTGGTTATCCTGTTCCGTTTTCTGCAAGTTCAGCTTCTCAGATCTTGGAGTAGAAACAGACAAAAATTTAGGGAAGATGAGCCCTAGATACTTTGTAGTATCTTGAAGGTGACCTGCAGTTTGGTCAAATCACTGGAAAAACCAAATCGGGCAAATAAAAGCATCAGGAATGGAGGAGTCAGAGCGGGAACTGAAGAGCTACCTTTGCATGGTTCGCGCTGGCGAACAGGGTACAGGGAGCTGGGTCCAAATGCCTCACAGGCGGAGGGACCAGAGAGCTGACTCAGCAGGAGAGACTCCCAGAGAGGTGGGCGTGGGAGGGTTCAGCTACTCCTGCTTCCCAGAAAGTCCCTGGGGAGTTCATCTGGGATCCCCATTTGTGAGCATCATGACCTAACTGTTCAAGGAGGGCAGGAAGGGATTTCTTTTATAATTCCTTACTCAGAGTCTGCCTTTGTGCTCATCTGACTTGCATCTACAACACCCTGAATTTATGAGACATTTATCAACAAGACAAGAGAGGACAGATAGAACACAGCAGAGGGGAGTCTTGGGAGCACATACTGCAAGTCATCTTCAGATAAAACTCCTGAAGTCAACAGAAGTTGACAATATTTTACTTTTAAATATTAGTATAAATAGAGGTTGAAGAATGTCCCTACCCCCACAAGAACTATTTCAGAAGTTGGGTGTGGTGCCACACTCCTTTAACCCCAGTACTTAGGAGGCAGAGGCAGGCAGTTCTCTGAGTTTGAGACCAGCCTGGTCTACAGAGTGAATTCAAGGAGAGCCAAGGCTATACACAGAAGCCAAAATTATAATGCTGATGAAGAAGATGATGATGATAGTGATGATAATAATGATTTCAGAATTCTAGGGTTTTCACATGTTTTAATATTTGCATATATATAATAGGATGTCTTTGGGAAGGGGCCCAAGCCTAAACACAAAATCCAGTTACATGCACCATATATGCACAGCCTGAAGGCAATTTCATACAATATTCTTAGCATGCCTGTAATTTTTACAACATCCTGTCACATATAAAGCACATATAAAGCCTATACAAAGCACACATACAGATATGAGATTTTTCCACCTAAGGTGCCATGTTGGGGCTCTAAGAGTTTTCAACTTTACAGTATTTGAAACTTCAGATGTCCCCACTGGGAATACTCAGTCAGCAAATGGGTTTCCAAGGTGAGTGCAGTGGGGAAGGGGGTGGTGATAAGAAGAGAACAGAACTGGCACCTGTGAGGTTCAGCAGAGCAGGGCTTTGCCTCTTTAAATCGCAGGTGCTCCCTTTCATGATTATTGTCACTGTGAACATGGGAGTGCAAGCGGAGTACTCTCCCATTACTGTTGGAATACGCTTTTTGGAAAGCCACTTAGCAGCACAAGTGAAGACCTGTGTCTCAAGGTTTCCCACGTACCAAATGTGCTTCCACAGCAAATATTCTTCCAATCATAAAAATAATAATCATAAAGAAAGCAGCTACCTAGGTGGAGAACTTGAATCCTCTCAGACTTCAGCAATAAATGTGGGCCATTTCCTAATCCCTTATAAACACAAAAACTGGAACAGATCACTACAGGGTTGATCCTTCGGTTTATAATAGTCAGAGCCAGGAGTGGGGTGAGTCGCTTTGCTAAATCTAGGCAGGTCGCTGGGCAGCTTAGACCAAGCATGAGAACGAGTAAATTGCTCAGCATAGCTGTGAAGTGCCTTAGATACATCTTAATTTAGTTCTTCATCCACTTTAGCCATCTAATCTCCTCTCGAAAGCTGAGAGATTGTCAAATTAGAAAAGGATTTATCTTTGGAAAGAGAGCTCTTACCGTCGGGGAAAGCTGACTCTCCCCAGAAATGTCAACCTTTTGTTCATTGCAAAGATAGGTTCCCTGCCTGCATTTTATTTATGTATTTTGGTCTCTACCTTGTTCTAAAAAGTAGAGCAACTGGCCCGGGCATCCTGCAGGGGATTCCATCTGCTACCGGCCAGACAGAAGCCGTGGATTAAGTCAGAGCCAGGATCCCCCGAGCAGATCAGTCAACACGCCCACACCCCCAGGCCCTGCCTCTGTGCAGACAGCTCATTAAACAGTATATAAAATGATATAAGGCTCCACACGGAGCTAACGGGGAGCAAAACAGAGCCGTGAAGGAGAGGCAGAGGTAGAGGAGGCAGATTCAGTTTGTCACTCACACTGGAAGACTAAGTGAAACGTGCCAATAAAGATGAGAATTGCAATTGTCACAGGGAGATGTTCCTTTCTGCCATTACTTAGACCAGCTCTTTGATGCCGATGGCTTGCCTGGAGGTAGTTTTCCTAGGACCTTATTGCATTGGCCCTCTCCAATGCCTGTGAGCTTCTCAGCTAAGGTCAGACAACCGCCTCCTTATGATTCAGCTACCATTGGAGCATCCCAGAGGCTTCTGCTCCTACCCTAACCATTAGGCTTTTTCCTTGCACCTTCCCAAGCCCTCATCGGATCCAAAAGAAACAATTTCTTCAGCACTATTACCCATCTTCCCCTGCAGGTATTGATTATCTGTTAAGCTATCTGCCCACAACAATTTTTAAGGTAAATATATATTCTATCTTCATGGTCCAAAGTTGGGGGACTTGCCAAGACCTCTTTCAAACAGGGCCTTGCGCTTCCTAGGTAAGCGCTCTACCATTGAGCTAAATCCCCAGCCCCCGGCCATTTCATTCTTATACGATTACAGATCAGCAGGCTTCCAAGGGCAAGTCATTGTCCTGACTCCCTTCCTAGAAGCCTTTCACCAGGCTTTGTAAAGCAATGTATTTGTTTCCTTGAGCAAGCACTTGCTATCAGTTAGAGATACCAAAGAGTCTAGCTTCCCTTAAAGCCCTATTTTAACAGACACCTGGGTGCACCAAGGCCAAGTTTGCTATCTCTTAGAAAACCTTAAGGAATCAGAAGTGGACAAAGTAGAGGGCTTCTGTATCCTACCACGGTGCCTTTGTGGATGTATGGTCATTGCTGAACTGTTCACAACAAGGAACTGGAACCAGCCCAACTGTCCATTAACAGATGAATGAATGCCCTAGTAAGCTTTTCACCACTGTATTAAAAGACTGCTCCAAACCGATGCAGGGAGGAAAGGGCTTGCTTTGCCTTATACTTCCCAGTCCATCACTGAGAAGAGTCAAAGCAGAAAGTCAAAGCAGGAGCCTGGAGAAACAGAAGCAGAGACCACAGAGGTGCACCACATGTTAGCTTCCACCCCATGGCATGTCCATCTTAGTTTTTATACAACTCAGGCCCATTTGCCTAGAGACAGCACTGCTCACGGAAGGCTGAGCATGCCTGCCTCCAGTCAATAGCATGCCCAAAGACATACTACATGCCAGTCTGATGTGAGTAATTCCTCAATCGAGGGTCTCTCACCTCAGGCAACTCTAGTTTGTGTCTAACCAGCACAAATGGATAAATAGTTTTTCTATGAACTGCTGGAGCCTGTGAAGGGGCCAGTCCTAGAGATCCAAAGCTGTAAGATCTCCATGGCACAGGGCAACAACAGGATATCCAAGAAGAGTCCCAGTGAGAATCCAGTATTGACAGTATAGCGGAAGCAGAAACAGACCAATGACTCATTGCAATGAATATTTGCAAGTAAAGAAGTGTGAAAAATGGGTATGGTGTGGGAAACACTGTGACACACTCTAGTTTCCACAGTAAGTTTTTTTTGGGGGGGAGGTTGCGAGGACAGAGGGCAGATATGAAGGGATGGGAGGTGAATGGATTGGGACGCATGATGTGAAATTCACAAAGAATCAATACGATGTCTTTAAAAAGAAAATGTGTTTTATACATACACAATGAAATTTTATTCAACTATAAATAATAAAAGCATAAAATCTGTGGGAGATATATGTATCTGGGAAATATTAAGTGAGCTAAAACAGACTCAGTAAAACAACAACAAAAAAATGTTCTCTCTCCACAAGGATGTAACCCATGGCTCCAGCTGCATATGTAGCAGAGGACGGCCTTATAGGGCATCAGTGGGAGGAGATGCCCTTGGTCCTGTCAAGGCTCAATGCCCCAGTGTAGAGGAATGTCAGGGCGGGGAGGTGGGAGGGAGTGGGTGGGTGGGTGAGGGAGCACCCCCATAGAAGCAGGGGGAGTGGGAAAGGATAGTGGGTTTCCGGAGTGTATATAGTGGCAAGAAAACTAGAAAAAGAGCATTAGATGGGGTTCTTAAGGTAAAGAAGATAGCACATGTGATATGAAAGTATGGTCTGGGGGGGGGAGGGGGCTGAGAAGGTTTAAACAGGCATAGGGAAAGGAAAAGTATTGGGAGAGTTAGCCAAAGCTGAGGATGTATGAAACCCATATGGAGAGCTAATTAAGAGCATAATTTAACAAAAGGAAGCTTGAAGTTAAGCACCCTGCACAGGTGGGTAATTCTCCTCCCAGAAGCCATAAATTGTTGTACAAAGATCCCAGTGCCAGGTATGGGCCACCTCCCTGTGAATTGTTGGTCAATGAGACCCCAGAGGCCCCTAAAATCATATAGGCTTCTGTCATTGCTTCTGGTTGCCCATCACAACTAGTTGATAATAAGACCATATTTCTGAAGACTCCATGCACTATATTTTTTTTTACCATAAGGGAACAACAACAAAGCAGAAAGGGCAAAAGATGGCACTTTACTACCTAAGTCTGGACTCTGGCACTAGCTCTGGATTCAGTCTCGGGCAGGGCTGCTTGCAGATGCCCCATCAGCAACAGCCTGACCAGATCCCACGAGCTAAGGCCATTTTTCTAGCTCTGCTGGTGCATGCAAAGAAGACAAGACAGGCTTCCCTTCCCGAAAGCATGACCCTTCTCTGCACTTCGAAAACCCCACTGGGAATTCTAGCCACAGAACAATCCTGTCATTGTGAATTCTGTCATCTGTGACATACCTCACTCTCGGCCTATTTTTATTCTCTCTAAGCAAATAGTTTTTTTTCCTCACTTGAAAATTATTATACCACTGCCAGCTGCTGGGATTACACAAATAAATTGATAATAGCGAAGCAATATGCTGCCCCCTGTTCAAACATCACCGCACAACAACAAAGCAGCCCGCAGTGCCAGCTCCCATTCACAGCCTGCAAACAGAAGCAGCACAAATGAAGGCCACCCACTCTCCCAGCCTCGGGGGAACACAGTGGCAAGCAGCATGGTCTCAGGATGGAGTTTTACTCTTCCATTGCCAATGTACTCCATGTCCAGGGAGAATGTGCAAAGTCATGCTCGTCTGCTAAGTAACTCAGTGCAGTGCAGATGCTCCTCGTCCTCTGAGTGGAGTTAGCACCCTGATGTGCATTAATCAAGCATCTGGGTCTCCCAGTTATAAATGAGCTTGCAATTCTGAACAATAGAATAAACGATTAATATTAAGAATGTTTGTGCACACTTTATATACCAGACAGAGAAGACTTATAACTTAGTAAGCTGTGATATACCCCATAAAAACAGGGATGACACACACCTTCTCTGCCTGCCACTGATCCCAGTGCCTGGCACATTAAATACATACATACCTACATACATACATACATACATACATACATACATACATACAACAGACAGACAGACATATAGGTAAATGAATTTAAGGAGGAAATCTGCCTGTTTTTACTTTTGTGCATTTTAGTTTTTTTAGTGCGATCCTACAGTAAGCAAGATGGTTGTGAACACTCAAGCTCCTAAGTAATAGAGGAGAGCTGGAGAAATAGTCAGACGCTAGAAGTCTATGATGCTCTCTCGTGAAGCTAATATTCTGAGAACCTTATTTCAGCTGGAGAAGTCAGCTCAAGGTGGCAAGTATCTGTGGAGTCTGCCTGCCTAGCAACCATGTTCTCTTCTTAGGTAGTTTCCTTTGAAGAACTCCCCCTATCCTCACCACGTGCAATTTTGGCTTTTCACATTTTGACCTTTGGGTCTAGGTGCGAGGCCCCAACTAGGCCAGGCAGAGTTCTCTTAGCCCAGAGATGAATCTTAATCACAACAAAGCCAGAAGAAATCCTGGTGGAGCTTGTCCCTTCTGTGTGCTTCCAAACAGCTAATCTATTAGCAAGGCGGTCGCGGCCTAGACTATTCACAGGCGTACTGAGACTTTGCTAGAACACAGTAGGGAATTTGCACCAGTGAAGACTCTTCCCCATAGATTCACTGCTCTGCCCTCTCAGCAAAGGTTCTTGACCCAACTCCCTCACGGAAGACTACAGCAAAGGAGAGAATTTCGAGCCAGGAATTCTGGGTCATAAATCTGCCAGCGGTAGTAAATCACCCCCCCACTCTTGGACCCTCCTTCTCTTTCTCCCTAGCATAAAGAAACAAGGACGAATGCCCACAAAGGGGCCTTGTGTGTTAGGTCAGCAGAAATTGACCCCCTGAATCTCGGGCATCCGCAGCACAAAGCTCACATTGTGGGTCCAGCAAAGCTTTGGGTTTAAAGCAGTTAATCCCTTGGCGGATGCCTGGAACAAAGAGGATTAACCTCAACTGAGACAGTCACCATCCAAATATAGAGCAGCCCCAAGAACACGCGAGACACAGAACATGCCCCGGCTTTCTCTCAGACATGCTTCTTCCCTTAGGTTCTTTCCCGCTCGGCCGTTAGTAAACACAGAGTTTAACCAGCACCTAAAAGCTAAGGGGTTAGATGGTCAGGATCTCCTCCACGCCCCTCCACTGCCTTCCTAAATTCTCCAACCCAGCATTCATTGATCCTCCTTTGAAATACACACGCTCAAGGTTCTCCACGTCTAGTACTAAATAAATAAAGCATACATGCACCATGTGCCAGCAACCACATCAGACATCTGAGCTTAGACATCGCCAGCCAAGATGGCAGTCTCGACTCCCAGACACAGGGAATGCTCCTGTTGTGAGTCGTATGCAAAGCTCAGTATCTCACACCGTGATCTCCTTCAGAGTTCTCCCCGAAGCCCAGCAGTGACCAGTCTACAAGTGAGAAAACTGAGAATGAGCAGTTAAACATTGTGTATGAGGCTATGTTTCCTGTAAGTATCATGGGAAGCCTCTTGGTTTCAAAACGATAGGAAATTCTATAACATTCCCAACCTTTTATAGAAGAAACAGTGGGAGAAAGAAAAGAGGGTGCTAGGTTTTGGTCTCTTGAGAAAGTATGTGTACTCACAGAATATCTGAAAAGACACTGGAACTGGAGTTTCAGACAGTTGTGAACTGCCATGTGGGTGCTGAGAATTGAACCCAGGTACTCTGGAACAGAAGACAGTGTTCTTAACTGCTGGGCCATCTCCCAAGGGCTTAACTCTTCCTAACTAAAGAACAGGCAAACTGAGTCATCTCAGCCAGTGTGTGTGTGTGTGTGTGTGTGTGTGTGTAGAAGAAGAAACATACTAGATCTTTTTTGCCATGTGTGGCCATAAGCTTGCAAAAAATGTTTATGAAACTCCAGACTCCGTGCTGGTAACAATCATACTAGTCATGGCAAAGGTGTCAGTGGATAATGACAACTGTTTAACTTAGTTCAGCCCTCTCCAGGGCCAATCGGTGGTCGACCCATTCTCATATCCATTCTCGATCCAACAAAAAACTCTAATGTGGCCACACTCACCTGAAGTGATGCTGTGAGATGTAGTCTGCATAGTCATAATTTGCCAGTATTTATCACAGGCTCCAGCAGCAAATAGTAAATATGATTATTTCAGAATAAATAAATTAATGTTAGTGGAAGCTATGGATGGGTTTTACTCTTCATGATTTTCTGGATATTTATAATGTGGTTTTAGTATAATCAAAATGTCTGAGAGAGAATGAGCTGAAGTCCTTAATTGGTAAGGCTTTGAACATCATAGGTAGAACCACGTAATCCAGGCAACTGGTGGGGAAATAAACCCAGCCAGTGCTATTCCCTGCCTCTCTAGAATACAGAACAGTCAGGCCCCACTACACACTTGTGAATCCTCCTTTTAAAATGTTGCTTTCTAGGGGGGCACTGTTGAAACTTGCCCCCCTCCCACACCTGCTCCAACATCACCTATTCTGGACAGTAATGCTCTAGGGACTTCTTTTTCATTGTTAAATGTTTTCCAGAGTCTGTGACTTAGAACATCACCAAGTGACCCACCTTAATTGGTCAGGGCTATTGTTTCCTCTCTGGATGTCTGTGATCAAGGCCAAATCAAACTCATCATCTACTGAGCTCACACATAGCCAAGCCTGTGACTGGGGAGCTAAGGATTCAAGGGGTCATTTTGAGGGACAGACACTGAGTCTCTCTGCATGGCACAATAGTTTTAGTACACTCGGTGATGACTTTGAAACCCAGAATAACTTCCAGAGAGAGTCCTTTGGTGTACTCATGAAGCAGGAAGACCTGCTCTAGAGCTCCAAGCAAATGAACTCATATCTTCTTCCCTATGTTCTACAGTGTAGGTAAGTCAACCATTATTGCTGTTTCTCTGATTGAGAGACTGAGGCTCAAGGCTGCCCCATGACTTACACAAGTCTAATGTGAGTAAGAAGCAGAGCCCACATGGGAATCTATGCAGCCTGGCCCTAGGGTCCCTGGGTCTGAACCATCTCAATACATCATCACAGGGATAGCAGTGCAATGTCCCTGAGCCCTCCAGGGTCAAGATCAGGAGATCTTGACATTGCTGTATCCTCTCCTGCCTCATCACCTAGGCCCAGAACTCCACCTAGAACATAACACTTTTGCCTCTCTCTCAGACCTGGGCCATCCTCCAGCAAGGCTCCCCATGTCTGTGCCATCTGCTATACCCCAGATAAGGCAAAAGTCAACTTCTGTGGCTGGCAATAGAGCAGAGGCTTCAGGCAAAGCAAGAAATACAACAGGAGTAACCTTCACTGGACCTGGACCCTGGGGCACAGTCCCAGAATACTAAAGTATTCAGAGGAAGTTACTGAAGGACCCACCCAGCCTCTGAAGCCGGGACGCTCCTAAGATGGTTTCTAGACCTAATGATGAAGTGGACCCAAGCGCCATTTCCCTGTTCTCTCTTGACCTTTCATAGACGCTTGTGTTTCTGCAGCCCCACTGTGGGCTCTGGTTAGATAGATAGATAGATAGATAGATAGATAGATAGATAGATAGATAGATAGATAGATGGATGATGGATGGATGGATGATGGATGGATGGATGGATGATGGATGGATGGATGGATGGATGGATGGATGGATGGATGGATGGATGGATAGATGAATGGGTAGACAGATGGACGGATGGACAGACAAACAGACAGAGATAGAGATAGAGATACACTTTACTTACTGTAAGGTCTTAGCTAAGTTATTTTCTTCTCCAAGACCAGATGAGCAGTATAGATTTCTTGCTTTCTAAGCTCCCTTCAGCTTTGGGACATTAAGATCTAATTCAGCTCAGGCCTTTTTCTCCCTTGGACATGTTCCAGACATGTAAAGGAATCTGCCCAACTTTTTCCCTGAAGCAAAGCCAGCCCACCTGGCAAGGAATGATGGACAGTCCCATTACCCAGGGCAGTTCTCTTCCTTCTGGAAAGATTGGAACTGTGACACCCTCGTACCTACAGGAGTTCTGGAAGCCTGGAGTTTCTATCACTTGCTGACCACAGGGATGACAACAGAGGCAACACCCAGCTCCTATGGTGTACAGTCTGTTTCACCCACTGGACACCTGAGTTTCAGGGCCACAAGTCTGGAGAGACCAACTTGTCCTATAGCTAGGCAGCAGTGACGGAAAAGGAAATGCAGTTGTGTAAAGGTACTTGTGTCTCTGAACCTCAGGCTTTCCTCTCCCGAACATGGAGGCAGGAGGAAAGATGTGGTGTCCTAAAAGACACTAAGTTCTGAGGAAGTATGTTGTCACCCCAATATTAGGGATAATTGTGTTTTAGTTTTTTCAACAAAAAAAGTTAATGTATGCAAGACGCTGAGGCAGAAAGATCAAAAGTGGATGTCAGAGATAACTTGTGGGTAAGGGCATTTGCTGTGCAAACTTGAAGACCTGAGTTTGGATCCCAGCTCCTGCATAAAGAGCTGGGCGTGGCCACAGACACACCTATAACCATAGCACTGTGGGGATTGGAGACAGGAGGGTCTCTAGGATTTTCAGGCTACCAGCCTCCAGTGAGAGATGTATCTGAAAGAAATATGACCAGGAGTGACAGAGCAGGACTTCCAATGTCCTCCTCTCTCCTCTGCAACCATACATTACCACATAGGCAAATGCACATAACACACACACACACACACACACACACACTCACACACACACGTGCACACGCACACAATCACTTTCAATTACAGTACCTACTTTTTCTTATTCTACTCCTTCTACCCCAGGTATGGCAAACCAAACTGATGCTCAAATCAGCCAATCTCTGAGGAGTCATTGAGCAGCTCATAGCCTGAGATAGAACCCCTTCCAACCTTCTCATTTTCCAATAAAAAGACTGCCTATGTCTCTCCTTTTATAAACAGAAACACATTATGCAAGATATTGTAGAAGTGGGATTTTTTTTTCAAATAAGCTAGTGACGTGCTTTCACTCAGCGTAAGTTGACTTAAATAACTTTCTCCTCCTTCCAGAATTCTTCCTTGCTGCTTCTGCTTCATCTCAAATTAAAAGCAGTACAATAATAATCTAAGAACATCACACCCCTGAATTCCAGCCACTTCTCCCTGGAGGATCTTTTTTTTTCCTCCTTTTTTTTTTCTTTATAAGTCTGAGCTATTTTTTGGTTTCCGAGTGTTTCTCTTTCCTGCCTTGTTGCTCTGTGTTGCTTCTATAAGACATAAACAATCGAAACCTTCACATTTAAAGCCTGTTTTCATTCCCCAAGTCCTACAGTAAGTTGCCCATGAGACCTCGAGAAGAAATGGAATCTCTTCATGGAGTTACACTTCAAAGTCCACCAGAACAAGCATTTACAGTTTCCTTTAGTGAAACTGTTCCTTTCATTCATCCTGCAGACAGTCACTGAGCACATGCTGGTGGAATTCTGGACCCTGGCCACATAGCAGTGACTCAGCTCAATGAGGGGACAAATGAAAACCTTGCTGGTGTTATTGGAACTTAAGTCTCCCTCCTGGGCTTCTTCCCTGAACTCTTAATACATTTATGAACTTGACTTCCCCATTGGCTATCCAGCAACTCATATTCAATAGCAGTAATGGCTAATCTATCCTGTCCCTTACCTCAAAATAATGAATCCTCTTTTCTTGTGCCCAAAGTGTAACACATTACAAATCGTGTCTGCTCTACCAATTATATGCAGAACTTGATTGCTTTTCAGTGTCACAACCACCATCCCATCTGATCCAGACCACCATCATCTCTTACCCAGATCCTGGAGGTAGCATCCTGACTGACTTCCTTAGGCTAAGCTCCAGTGATCACTATGAAACATCAGATAAAGCAGCCTTGCTCAGAAGTGTCCAGGGCTCTCCATCAAAGACCAAGTCCACTGAAGCCCTGAATTATCTGACTTTGGGATACTCTCCCGATACCACCATTGTGTTCACTGTTTCTCCTCTGGTCGTTTCTACAGAGGTCAACTTCCTGTTCCTGAAATGTGCCTGTTGCTGCAGGGCCTCTGCATTTGTTTGCCCTGCCTTGAACGGTCTGTAGTGGCTCACTCTTTTGTTTCTCGCACACCTGTCCAATCGATTACCTGATTCCCACCCCTTACTTTGTAGTACCTTCCCAATCCCATTCAAATACCTCTGTCCATGTTTCCCTGTTTGATGGCCCTTAACTGCCTAACTCGTGGATTTATAGAGTTGCCTCCCTAACTGGAACTGATGTTTCAGGGGGTAGAACTTGCACCATGCTTAACTGCTGCATGTTCTGCCTATGACCTGTCTGGCATTAAAGAACACTCAATAAAGATTTGGTGAATGACTGTCTAAAGAAGCATGTAAATACAGAAAAAAGACAGTCACAGGGGGAAGCCATGAGCATTATCCACCCAGATTGGATCCATAGAGAAAGATCCAGCCACAGGAACTTAGGTTTTAGTGTGTTTTTGTTAACTCCTTGAGACTTACATTCATGCATACACTGTAGCTTGATCATATTCACCCCTCTCTCCCCCTAACCACTCTCAGTTCCAATGCCTGTACCCAACCCCTTCCTACTTCATGTTCTGTGTGTGTGTGTGTGTGTGTGTGTGTGTGTGTGCGCGCGTGCGCGCACCCGCGCACACACGTGCGCACGCACGCACGCGCATACACGAGCACGCGCACTTACTTTCTCTATCTAGTCCAACATGTGCTGCCCTTGTCATTTCCGGTGTATGGCCTTCCACTAGAGTACAGGTTGCCTATGGGAACCACACCCTTAAAGAGCACTGACTGCCTACCAACTGTCAATAGCTCCTCAGCTAGGGGCTCCTGAACCCTTCTCCCCTCCATGCCCCAGGGAACTTTATGTATTAAGATCCACACATTCCAAATTCTCCCCCTCATTGTACCCTGCTCTTTGCAGTACTGAATTTAATTGCTCCTCAGCCTTTTTGGCTGAGATCAACTTAAGAAGTGGAATCTATTTCCTCACACCTGACACAGGCTTCCTTGTGTACTGCTTTTGTTAATAAATGAGGATCGAGAACGGTATGTCAGCTATAAGTCTAGACTTAGAAAGGCCAGGCACACTTCCATCTTCTTTCTTTCTCTTTTTCTTTTTCTTCTTCTGCCTCCATCTCTCAACCGCTGAGATTTCATACATGTATCACCATGCCCACTTTATATGGTAATGGAGACCAAATCGAGGGCTTCGTGAACGCTAGGCAAGCACCCGCCGAGCTACATCCCCAACCCACACACTTCCACTTTCTCCTGGCTCTCTGCCTTTGCCACGCAAACCTGCCGAGCTAGACCGGGAGAAGATGAGGGACAAGCGTGGTCAGAACTAAGTCATCCCAGTTCAGGTCATCCCAAAGCAGCCATTTTTCAGACTCTCCATCAACAGAGCCAAGTCACGTGGGTAAGCACAGCAGAGATCAGCCAAGTAGAACCCAGATCTCTTGGCCACTCCATACACATGGGCGAAAATAATAAATGCTGGTCGTTCAAGGTCACTGAGTTCGAGGGTTTATTCAGGAGTCTCTTAAGACGAACCTTAAAGTGTGTGAGCAGTTCTTCAGGTAGGTCTCCTCAGCAGCTCTGCTCCATGGAGCTTGGATGTCATGGGGGGCGGGGTCTGTAGGGGCTACATACACTAGCCATAGAGCGAAGTGTCTCCACCACTGAGGATCAATAACGTGCCATGCAGATGAACAAAGCCACTCTGACATAGCCCAGGGAGACAGATCAGGTTTCTGAGACTGAAGAGTTTAACTAAGAGCCAGACCTTGGATGGGGCAAATGCACAGAACTAAATGTTCTCTTCTGAGATGAATTGGATGATGGCCAGCCAGTCACCCTGACCTTGACCCAGCCTCCCCACATCCTATTTCACAGATGCTTCCACAAGGTTTTCAGCCACCAACCCCCGTCCCCCATTTTACTCATGGAACACTGCAGTAGGTTTGCTGCACCACGGAGAGCTGATGGAGTCCTCAGATCCCCAAACACTGCTTTTTCCGAAGGACAAAGCAGCAAGCTGTGCCCTTTATATTAAGCTTCTGGGTGGGAGCCCTAAATAAATTCACCATCCAGTCATACATAGATGCACTCCATCCTGCACTGAAGGTCAGTATATTTCCAATCCCAATCCCTTCCATAATCACAGAGATCCTTGCCAAAGAAATGAAACATGGGCTAGTGAGGACAACACCTGCAGGACTGTTCACTAAAGGTGACGCTGGTTCATCTGGAAAAGAAACAAGGGCAAGCACTGTCCTCCATCTGGGTGACAGGAATCTGAGCCATCGAGCCATCTCCTCAGTCCCTGTTTGCCTTGCAGAGATGGATCTCTCTGGCTTGCTGCAATAGATCATATTTTGAATTGCCCAGGTAACACTTCCTACAAAATAACCTTCTTTTAAACATGGAGCTCAGGAACTCAGCTGAGTCCTTAAACAAGAAGTCAGTGCTGTATCTTAGTGGCAAATACATAAACATAAATCATGAAGCAAGACAACAATGACCTTTTCATGTTATCCTCAGATGGTTCCCACCACCATCCCCCTCATTCACATAACTTGACTTCCTGGGTCTCTTTCTTGTTCTCTTATGAGTGTGTTTGTGTCTTGTCTCAGGCTTTTGCAGGTTTCTCTACTCACTGCCTGGCTTCCTCCCTCACTTTCCCCAGAGTTGGTCAAGTTGCCCTTGTTATCAATGATCTCTCTGACCACATAGATAGGTAGAGATAGATAGATAGATAGATAGATAGATAGATAGATAGATAGATAGATAGGAAAGAGATAAATGGCAGATTAGATAGAGAGATAGATGATGGAGATGATGATAGATGATTGACAGATATAGATAGCTATGAAAGAGATAGATGTTAGAGATGATAGGTAGATAATAGATTGATAGATAATAGATAGATATGAAAGAAATAGGCAAATAGATGATAGAAAGTATGAGATTATAGACAGATAGTAGACAGACAGACAGACTGACACCAAACCCTCTCCAAACCTTGAAGCACTCCTCATGCTTCTTCTTCTACTTTATTTTTCTCCACCACAGCTCTGGGCTAATATGATATTTATTTGTTCATTAACACCACACAGAGAGAGACAGAGAGAGAGAGAGAGAGAGAGAGAGAGAGAGAGAGAGAGAGAGAGAGAAGAGAGAGAGAGAGAAGAGAGAGAGAGGAGAGAGAGAGAGAAGACAGAGAGAGAGAGAGAGAGAGAGAGAGAGAGAGAGAGAGAGAGAGAGTCTTGATACTATAGTTGCCATACATAGAAAAGTGCCTGGCACATAGTAGGAACACAATGAACAAACTCAGTTCTTAAATAGCCACTTCATGCCAGATGATTAATATATGAAGATTGTTTAACAATGAGCAAATACTTTTAAGTATGTGTTACATAGTTGTCATGACAATGCCATGGCTTCCATTTTACAGATGATGAAATCAAGAAAGGCTAAAGATACTTGCCTAAAACCCACACCAGCTCTCTTAGAGCAGCCAAAGCCCTACTACCCACAGTGTGCCAGGTTATTGTTCAAACACCTGATGGTTTCAGTTACAAAATGCGTGTAAGGCACACCTCTGGCAAGAGGAATAACCCACCAAAATTGTTTGCTTTTTGTCCCAGAGCAATTAACCCCAAGGATAAATGTTCTTCTCCTAGAGTACACCTATGGTAACAACTTTACCTTTCCCTTATTCCACCATGGGGGACAAACTGGGTCAGAGTTGTCCTAAGCTGTACTGGAACATGAACAACCAATGTGGGGGGAGGAGGAGGAGGAGGAGGAGGAGGAGAGGAGGAGGAGGAGGAGGAGGAGGAGGAGGAGGAGGAGGAGGAGAAGAAGAAGAAGAAGAAGAAGAAGAAGAAGAAGAAGAAGAAGAAGAAGAAGAAGAAGAAGAAGAAGAAGAAGAAGAAGAAGAAGAAGAAACCAGAAGTTGTTCTGTTCTGAAATTCCCTTAGAAATTTCTAGAGTCCCTTCCTTTGTGAAATGCTATTTCAATATTCCATGGTCCTGAAATTTAGAGAAAATACTTCTCAAGAGAATAAAAGTAAAATCCCCGACCTGCATTGGTGTACTTCATTCACCCTTAGTGCTGCCTTCAAGAGTGCCTCGTTGACACTACTCTTCTTCTGCAAACATCAGTTCTGCCTTCCCATCAGCAGTGATGGTGACGGAGAGAAGGTTGCAGGAGATTCAAGACCAGATGAATCAAGAAACAACTCCAATCTCTGCTAAGCCCCCTGGGGGCTTTGTTTTAAAATAATTCCCTTTTCCTCTCTGCAGCTATCCACTCTTCTTCTCACACTACCATCCCCAAATTGGTCACACTTCCTTACTACAGGTGTTTGTCCCCCACCGGGTGTA
The DNA here is from genome assembly GCF_021556685.1 of Rattus norvegicus. Lineage (NCBI taxonomy): Eukaryota > Metazoa > Chordata > Mammalia > Rodentia > Muridae > Rattus > Rattus norvegicus. The sequence goes on from NC_141534.1 coordinate 141,649,325, forward strand.
AGCTTGTGCCATGTTAGGATTTTGTTTCCATCCCCTCTCTATCCCTAAGGATCAGTCCCACCTCTGAGACATAAAACGTTGGCAAGTATTTGCTGACTCAGGGAAGACAACCCAGATTGTGCCTCACCATATCAACTGCATCTTCTAGCAAGCAGAACAAGTCGCCTCTTCTGCACAGGGCAAGGATAAAAGAGACCACCGAGCTGGTTGCAATGTCTAGTTTTCCACCATCCATACACCTCTCATCCCTCACCTGCCCCTCCCCGAGTCCCAGAGCCACCACCGACAATTACCCTCCAAACAGGCTTAGGAACCAGCCAGCATCCCCCAGCGCCCCACCCTACCTTACCCAACACATCGGCATCAAGTTACCTTTAAATGGAGCCGGTTTGCATCTGGGATTTCTGGATAAAAGATAAAGGCGGTTGGGCAGCAGCTCTGCTGCACCCGGACAGATGAGAAATCTACCACAGGTCTGCTGAGGGAACAGCAGCGCCTCGCTCCTCCCTCGCTAACCGCATTTACTCACCCATCCCTGCAAAACAAATCATGTTCTTTTCCTTGCGCTAAAATTTATCCAGAAACAAAACCCGAGTCCCTAAGAAAAGGCTCCCATGCCCGCGGAGGGCGCCCTCCACACAGAGAAACACACTAACAAATCCCAGTCCAGAGCCAGCAGGTGTGGGTATGTATTTAATCTGTTCTTTGAGAAGAAACCAGTCTACGAGGAGTAAGGTTGAAACTAAAGGGACGCCCAGAGAGCATGTGGAAAGCAGCTATAAATGTCAGTAGCCTAAGTTACGAAACTATTTACCGCGCCAATAGTTCATGCGCTTTCACTCCAAGTCCTGGGGAAGGCCACATTCAAAGAAGCGCGCAGCCAGGGGCAGCAGCAAGTGCTTGCTTTTCGGTGCGCTGCTTTCCAACTCTGCTGTCCTTTGGGGCTTTACCCAACAACCGCACCCAGCGGTCCCCGTGCGAGTCTCGGCATGCCAGGCCTGGGAACCGGTACCGCCTCGAGGATCACCGTTCCCTACCTGGGTGGAAAATCCGCAGCGAGCGATTCAGCGGTAGAGCACCGTTGATCTGGGTAGCTCAAGCCAATGCGGCCCCTGGTGATCCCAACCGAGGCAGTCGCTCTCCCTAAGGCACACCTGCACTGCCGCGCCCTCGTCCTGTCGCCGCTGCTGCCGCTGTGCAGAGCCTCTGTGCAGCGCGCTCCCAGTCCCCTGCAGCACCCCAGCCCTCTCAGGGCTCCTGAGTCTGTTCAGCAGGATCAGCCTGAGCCTAGTCCGGACACGAACGGTGGGTGTTCACTGCGGAAGGCTCTTTGAATCTAACTCCTTTTCAGATTCAAGAAGAGGAGCTCCCCGATAGGTTGGAGGGGAGCCAGAGCCCACTCCCCAGTCCTGCCCTTTCTGGATTTGCAGATGGACAGATCTGCAAACTTCTTATTCCATTAGGTTTGTTCCCAGCGGACTATAAATATCTTGCTCTCTCCACCCTCCCACCTAAGGCACCAAGGCGCATACGGCTCCAAGCTCTGTCCCCAACTCCTGACCAGGATATTTCAGAGAAGGTTCCCTGGCGGGAGGGGGCTTGGGGAGGGGGATCCTTGAATTATGCCATCCCCAAACTACCAGAGATAATGGATGTTGACAAATTGCTCCGGCCTTCTTAACTCCTTTGGAGCGGAAAAAAGAGCTTGCTTGGCCAACGGAGGGTCCAGAGAGGGGTGAAGAAAACTTAGAGGGTTAAATATATTGGAGAAAGGCTCTAGCTGTGTCTTACCAATTCGACACACACACACACACACACACACACACACACACACACACACACACACACACTCACACACACACACACCCTAAATCATCCCATTCACAGTTGGCTCCCAACAACAATGCAGCCTCCCTGAGAAGACTTTCCAAAAGCACAGAGATCCTTCTAGAAAGAATTAAAGCCATGAACGAAATCACCCTGGAAGTTCAAAGTCCAAATTAAACAACAGTATGGGTGCCAAGTCTTCTACAGTGTCTGCAGCTAAGTGTCTTCCCTATCTGTTTTTCTAACTATGAGAAAGATACCATGACCAAAGGCAGTTTGGTGGGGAAAGCGTCCACTGAACTTACACATCACCAGCACATTCCATTGAGGTAAGCTGGGGCAGGAACTGAAGGAGAGGCAATGGAGGAATCTGCTTACTGACATGTTCGATCTCCTCCCTTACACAGCTCAGGGCTACCTGGTCAGGGCTGGCACCACTCCTGGTAACCTGGATCTTCCCATACCACGTGCTGATTAGGAAAATGCCCTCACACACTTACCCATGGGCAATCTGATGAAGGCATTTTCTCAACTGAAGTTACTCCTCACATATATGAGTAGGTTTATGTTGAGTTGACAAAGCCAACCATTGTACCCGATCATGTCAAAATGGAGGCAAGCGGAGAAGAATCCTGCCTCTTCCCCACTCAGCACTGTCAACCTGAGGTCTTCATTTCTATCATCCCTCTCCAGCTACCATAGGCTTTTCCCAGCTCCTGGCCTCTTTCTTAGCCTGGGCTTGACCCTGGACCACTTTGCAAGGGCTTTTCTAGTTCCACTCCCAAAGTTGCTCCCTAAAATGTAAGTCTAATCTTGATTCCTTCCTGATGAAAACCAGGCTATTGGCTTCCCTTTGTCCTTACAAACAATACTTCCTCACTGAGTGAACAAAAGCGTCTTCCCACTGACATCAGCAGCTTTCATGCTTCACCTTGCTCTGCTTCCCATACTAATATGTTTCTTTTGTCATGGACTCAGCATGTAACGTAGGATGACCGGGATTTCAGGCCTATGCCATCACACCAAGTTGTTTGTGGTGCTAGAATTACCTATGGGAGCACTCTAGTAATGGAGCACCTCGCTAGCTCTTGTCTTCAGACATGACTCACTCTCTCCCTTTCTGACCTATGAATATACTGATGCTTTCTCCAGGTTCTTTTTAACCCCTTCCCCCTGACCAAGTGCTTTACTGTTCTCAGCTGAGCCATTGACTCCTCATCCTTGGACTTCCTGTGTTCTCCCACCCTGTATGTTCACACTATGTCAATGAACTACCAATGTTAGTCGTCAATAATGTCTCTCCCTTTAGAATGAATTCTTAGAAAGGTATGCTTCTTTTGCTTGCCACACACAGACAGGGCACACTGTACCACTATCTGCTCAGCATGTTTCCATAGCTACCGTCTATATTGAGATTGCAAATCATTCCAGCATCCAGGAATATCTTTATGTTCCTTCGCAGCCAATACTTGTCATCCCCAAGACATAACTACTATTTTTATTGTCTGTTCTTTAATTATATATGAACAGAATAATACAATGTGTGCTTTTTTGTACGTGACTTCTTTTACTCTAAATAATGTCTGCATGATTCATCTGTGGCATTGCATAGGTCACCCTTTTATTGCTGTATAGTATTCCATTGAGGGACAATCCAGATAATTTCCCTAATAATTCAAGACATTTACAAACACCTACATATACTAGCGAATCAGGAAGTTACGCCAGATGCCCTGTATGCTGTGTCTGAATGCTTAGCCATAGAAAGTGGTACTATTAGGAAGTTTGGTCTTGTTGGAGGAAGTGTGTCGCTGTGGAGGTGGGCTTTGAGGTCTCTTCTGCTCAAGCTATGCCCAGTGTGACACACAGTCTCCTTCTGCTGCATGTGGATCAAGATGTAAAACTTTCAGCTCCTTCATCAGCACCACGTCTGCCTGCACACTGCCCTACTTCCCACCGTGAGGACAACAGACTAAGCCTCTGGAACTGTAAGCTCGTCCCAAGTAAACGTTTTCTTTTATAAGAGTTGGCTTGGTCATGGTGTCTCTTTACAGCAATAAAACATTAAATAAGACAAAGGCTAAAGTAGATTCATAGGTGACCTGTCTAAGTTGTTGATGGATACAACTAGAGATAATCAGATTAAATTAAGTCAGCCTCAGAAAGACTAATCGAATGTTTTCTCTCGTTTATGATGTCTAGCTTTGTATAGACACAGACCATGCCACATGAATATGTGACATGAAAGTAGAATAAAAGCTGTGTAGGGGACATGCTGAATGTTTTCTCTCGCATGTGAATCCTCGTTCAAATTTGTAGATGTGTACACTTAAATTGACATTTATTTCAATGATAAGGGCAAAGGGAAATACTTATTTGGTGAGATAATTTTACATTTTTTTAAAAGAAGAAAAATAGTTTGAATGGAAATACCCTTCCTAGGTAATAGCCCCCCGGGGAGTACAGCAGCAGATAATTGCGCTGGGACAGCAAAGATCATATTCCTCAGAGGCGTCGCTGATGGAGAGTCGTTCTTGATGTAGCAAATAAGCTCCCATGCTGGCTCATGCAAATGACCCCAAGCAGATGGAGTGGCTTACAAATACATACACGTGTGAGGGACAGCTGACAACCTCAAAAAATAAGCATGAAAACCTATTTGGGAGAATAGGGGGGCTACTGGGAGAAGGAAGGGTCAGAAGAGAAGGGGTTGGGGAGAATATGCTTAAAGTCCATTACACACCCAATACCATGTGCCTGAATAATGGTTTTTATTGTCATTTTATTTTATGTGTTTATGTTATGTGCGCTGATTGATATTTTGTCTGCATGTGTGCCTGTGTGAGTGTGTTGGATCCCCTGGAACTAGAGTTACAGACAGTTGTAAGCTGCCATGTGGGTGCTGGGAATTGAACCCAGGACTTCTGGAAGAGCAGCCAGTGCTCTTAACCACTGAGCCATATTTCCAGCCTTGATAATACCTTTTTAAACTTTAAAAAAGAGAATGAAAATAAGAAGATAAAGTAAACATCTGTAAATAAATAACTGAATAAATTATTTTAGTAATATTAAAATTGTACTGGAGAAAATATCTCAAAAATGAAATTAGATCTTTATATCACATATAAAAACTAACTCATAATAAATTAAAGACCTAACTACAAGAGCTAAAATCATAAAAGCCCTACAAAAAAATTCATGAAATTGTATTCAGCAATTATTTCTTGGATACAATCCCAAAAACCTAGATGATTTTAATTTTAATGTATTTTGTTAATATACTTGTAATCCTAGCATTAAGGCAGCTGAGGCAGGAGGATTTCAAGTTCTAGGATGAAGATCCTGTCTCAAAAACAAGGTTTTTGGGGTATGTGTGTGTGTGTGTGTGTGTGTGTGTGTGTGTGTGTAAGACACAGAAGAGTAAATTCATGGTCACTACAGATCTGCTCTATGTTTGAGAATTTTTACACAGATGCGCCCTGCTTTAATCACCTCACTATGCTTATCACAGGACTGACCCTCTAGAGAGAGCTTTCCTTCTCATCACATAAAGTCACAACATATTTCCATCTGCCTTTGTAGGACTCCACCCAGCCTCTCACAACTCAGCATTCAACACACTCCCTGAGTGCCAGTGCCCCTGAGTGTGCTTCTGATCATGAACAAACACATGACACCTGGGTCTATTCTAAAGTAGCTTCAGTATAGTTCCTCTGCCTACAGCAAGCCAGGCCTCCAACACATACTCGACCTCAGCAGATACTCCTAAGGCAAAAACAACTCTCCGAGAAAAGTTCTTTTTGCTTGGAACTTAGTTTACCTAGTCCTTGGTGCTTCCAGTGACCTCCAATATGTTTCTAACACCACTTTTAAAATTTAATCCATTTTAGTGGATTTTTGGAGGACTTTTTTTTTTATCCATTTTTGGCATGTGATTTTTGTGGATTTTTGGCATGAGATGAATGGCTTGTTGCCATCCATTAAACATTACCCAAAATCAAGAGCCAACTTTCTGATTTTCAGCCCTCACGATATTTTTATGAAGTCTGCAGCATTTTCCGGCAGGTTATGTAACCTGCCAAAGTGTGAATAATAATAGGTAGTGAAATCAGAGAGATCTATGAGCGATCTGGACCCCCAAACCAGCAGTGGTCAGGACCCCACAATCTACAGTCTCTATTGTTGAGAACATCCTTCTCTTTAAGGGAAAAGAAATAAAATTCCAGCGTCTAAGAATCTAAAGGAGATATCAGTTTTAAAGGGCTCTTTTGTGATCTGCTTTGAGTCAAATACATAAAGAATTTGCTATAAATTTGAGGCACTTCTCTCACCAAAATTCTAGTGTAGAAATTGAATTAGTTTTTCTTATCCCTCAGTCAGAGCATAGGGGTTCTGGTGTCCATTTTCTAAAATAAACACAAGAGTCCATTTGATTGTCAGCATCTTCCTTTCACAGAAGATCAATTAAGTGTGACAATTCACTTCATTAATATGAGTACACCTCAGAAAGCATAGGTTTGCTTTTTGTTTTTTATTTTGTTTTTTTTTGTTTTGTTTTGTTTTGTTTTGTTTTGTCTTTCACATTGGAAACGAAGTACAGCAACAATTTAAACTCTGCTTAAAAGACCAAAAGTTGCCACTGGTGAATATGGGGAAAGCCACATCGTGTTTGCGTTATGCAAAAGGCCAGACAGGTGAGAGCCCAGGGGCCACCAGGCAGCATCTGGCTCCGACTGCAAAGGGCAAGTGACAGCTGAACTGTAGTAGAAGCCGCCACACTCTGAAAAGTCCTGGGATGCATGCTGCAGGCCTTTGACTAATAGAAACATGACCATAATCCCTTCTGTGCTTTTTCCAGGGGGATGAATCTCCTCCACTCCCTGTACTGCCAGAGAGGGATTTAAGATAGTAACAAACCCAGAATTAGCTCTGGTTTAGAGTGTTGGGGGAGGGGTGCATGTATGACCACATGTACATGCACACTTAGGTGCATGTGCTTGTCCACGGATCTGTGCAGAAGTCAGAGGCCAACCCCAGGTCCTTCCTTCAAGCACTATCTGCCTTGTTTTGTAAAAGAGGGTCTCTCATTGGCCTGGGACTCACTGATAAAGCTAGCTTGGCTGGCTCTATCTGCCTCCATCATGTATATCTAGCTTTTTGGGTTTGTTTGTTTGTTTGTTTGTTTGTTTGTTTGTTTGTTTTTGTAGGGTTCAGAATCAGGTCCTTGTGCTTGTACAGCAAGCTCTTACAATTGTTACTAATTCTCCATGCCAGGTAGTTGATATCTAGGAAGGAAACATAGCCCAATACTACAGGTAAACTGAGCCAATTCTGGAGAAAGTGGTGGTCTGCAGATTTTTAACAGGAAATCAGAAGTGAGAAGGAGGGAATCTGCATGGTCTTGGCTCAGGATATTCCCATTACCTTCTGCCTCCCAGTCAGCTAGAGGAGGCGGTGACAACTTCCATGCCCTGACAACTGCTGACAGACTTCCTGCTCATCCTGAATTGTATCGACAGTATTAATTCTGATGATTCAACGTCATCAGCGCTAAAATGCCACTGTCCTGTATAAAGACACTCTCAACAAAAATGTCCACTCTAGCAATCCACTCAATGGCCCCCTTTAAACATCGTGCTTGACACTGAATGGTAGTCTATGTATGTCCTTACTAATCTCAGAAATACTGCAGGTGGTTATGCACACCGTTTTTATTTTAGAGATCAAAAAGCTTAGAGTGGTCAGGTGATTTTTCAAGCAGTAGCTGATGGGGTGGAAAGGTACACCATACTATAATCCAAAGCCTGGACTCTTTCCACAAAAGCACTCTTGTAGCCACACAGCACTGGTTCCTCCACAGATTGGTTCCAAACTGCAGACGCATCGGTCTATGCCTTACATTTTGTACCTATTCTCTCTTCTACATCTTCCCGTACGCACCTTCTCCTCCCAATGCTGTTGGAGCTCTTGGCTGTAAAAGCCAATTTGTCAGCTAAGCTTCTGATGAGATGCCACCTTCTTGGAGAAACCTTCCTCCGGTTCCAGTTCAAACTCTATCCCTCCATGGAAATCCTCCCTTCTGGGTTTGTACAGAGTGTCTGTATGTCTGCCATGTCTTCATTCACTCATTGAATGTGTCTCTATTCTCCTCAGATACGGGAAACACGAAAACAATTACAGGCAATGTCATAGAACATGAGTTAAAAATAAACTATATTTTGATAATGAATATAGAGAAATGTCACAATAAAACATACTTGTTTATGTGCTAGGAAAAACTAATTTAAATGTATATTTCAATGAATGTCTTCAAATGTACATTTACATAACGGCTGACATTTTCGAGCACTGACTGTATGCCAGGCACTGTACTAAACTACTTGCGTGTTTTATTTTATTTAGTCTTCACAGAAACTGTAAGTTAAGTTTCCTTGCACTTTTTGAAATAAGAATAGAGACTCACAGAGGATAAAACAAGTTCCAAAGGTCACGTGGCTGGCTGGAAAGACGGCTCAGCAGTTAAGACCTGCTCTTCCAGAGGACCTTAGTTTGATTCCCAGCACCCACATGGCAGTTCACACTCAGTTTCAGGGTCTCTGATACCCTCTTCTGGCCTCTTTGGGTACCAGGAACACACATGGTACATAGACATTCATGCAGGCAGAACACCCATATACCCAGAACAGAGCTTTGGCAAGCTATCTCAAGAAACTGTGCTTCTAAAACCACTGCTGAATCCATATAGGATCTGGCACAGGATGAGGCCATGAAGGGGCCAGAAAATGAGGATACAAGAGACATTGCAGTATACTATAGAAACTCAGTAATGCCAGCTATAAGATAAATATATATTCTTTAAAATATATATTGAAATGTGTATTCAAATGTTTGGATATGCATAAAGAAATGAGCTTCATGGTAACATTTTCAGATATATGTATCAATTTATTTTTCATAAGCCTAATGTGTGATTTTATAAATAGTCATTTTTGTGTTTCCAGTTTCTAAAGGGAGTAAAGATGTGTTCCACGAAGAAATGAAGACACAGTTCAGAGAATCTATGCGCCATCCAATCCAAGCTTCTTCAGCAACCGTGGAGTTCAGAAGGATGTGAATTCTGTGTGCAGCCCTTGACTGACCTAAGGTTGGTGATTAGCAACTCTAGAGGTAACTCCAGCCCCCTTACCGACGACGTATTCAGAAACCCAAGCCTAACAGTGTTTCCTTGCCACAGAGATTGATTTTAGAAGGTTTTCAGGGTCTGTCTGAATAAACCATTCCTGGAGTCCCTTCCCCTCTTCCCGTCCCCTGCTTGGGAAAGAGGAAGTAGAGTTCTGCTTGTTGCTGGCAGCCATTCTAAGCCATGGTGAGGACCAGCATCCACACCAAGGCTGCTGCCTTAGCCCAGGCTCCATGCACACCCTTGCTGCCTCTTGCACCGCTCCTCATCATAATTCTCCATCCCAGAAAGTCTCAGTGACTGTCACAGTGCAATGTCTCCAAGGCAGTGGGTTCACATCAGACCAACCGCTTTCCAGTGCCACATGCTATTGCCTATTTTTCTCCTAAAAGCATGGCCTCTGCATGCAGAACCCAGGGTCCAAGCTACACTCTCAAGGATGAAATAGAAGAGGAAGGAACACAAAGTTAAGAGCTTATTATTCCACTAGTCACTCCTGTCAACAAGTTAATATTAGCCTCGCAGGGAATTTCTGAGGAAATGCATAAAACATGACACAGAAGTGTTGCCCAGGGGTTAGAAGAGTGAAGCATTGACAAGCCAGCTTTCACCCCACATCAGTCAAAGGGTGCACTGTTGTGCTGTTAACTTTTCTTTGTGCTGGTGACCCCATGCATAAGCGCCCAGATGATCAAATGCTGGATTCTCCCTGAGCATGGCTCCTCTAGCATGAGAAATGCCCTGGGGAAGAAAGAAGAAAATTCTCAGTGTAACTGAGGTGGGGGTGCAGGGATCCGTGCACACAGCTGATACCTGTACCAACGACTATGAATAGACAGAGAAGATCTGAGGTAGCGCACCAGAGCTGTTCACACAGCACTACCAGATGTCAGATGCAAATAAGGATCCACAAGCTCAAAGCCAGCATTCATTGCAACCATCTCATTACTTCTCTATTTCCAGTAAGGTGAGCATATAAGGAGACTACATATATGAGTCATATATGTATATATATATACATTTGATTAATATATTATCTTAATATACATCAATAATAAGTCAAATACATATATACATGTATACATTTGTCTAATGTATATAATGACAGGGATGAGGATGTAGCTCAATGGTAGGTAGAGCTTAACCTGAGTAAGGCCCTGGCTTCGATTTCCAAGCACCACCAGAGATAGAGATGGGGAGAGAACAGAAAAGGCAGGGGGGGGAGAGAGAGAGAGAGAGAGAGAGAGAGAGAGAGAGAGAGAGAGCACAGATGAATCACAATCAGCTGTGACATAAGGTGTAACAGAAAGGCTGTCAAAGAAATAAGGATTGTCTCTTATTGGTTTCCCTAAATTTTAACACACCATTCGTCCTCAAAGATAGCATATAAAGACTGAATTCCTTTTCGGTGGCTTTCAGCTTCTTAAAAGTGGACTCCGGGGATTTAGCTCAGTGGTAGAGCGCTTGTCTAGCAAGCACAAGGCCCTGGGTTCGGTCCTCAGCTCTGAAAAAAAACAAAAAAACAAAAACAAAGAAACAAAAAAAAAAAGTAGACTCCGAGGGAGCCAGGAAATGTAAGGCTACACAGGTTTACAGGCATGAAATCTGTCCTGTTTAAAACATTTTGGAAGTGGTTTAGAACACTTTTACTCTTTGGCTTCTTAAGATTTTCCTCTGAGATTCATTAAAGGCAGCTCCTGCAAAGAAAGTTAGACAGAAGGCAGTTTAGCTATGAGTTAGACTAACATCTGGATCAAACAGAATCTCTATAGATTGGATGTCGCTTTCGAGCTAATTTGACTAAGCTTGGATCTCCCGTGTTAATAACTTCATAATTCATAGTTGCAAATAGTTACAATTCATTGCACAGGGTCGTTTCCTTTTCCTGGGGGACATGATCAGTTCGTGGGGAGTCCTGCGGTTTAGAAATGGAAAGTGTGTGCTGTGGTAGCTCATGACACTCCTGGAACTTGGTTTGCCTTCTCTTCTTGGAACAGAAGGGAAACAGATGACCTGCTGGGTATCACTTGCTCACCCTCCTATCCAAAAGCATTTGGGACAAGTTCTTCCTTTAAGTGGAAGAGCCTGTAAAAGTGTGAACCCTGCCATACCGATTGTATGTTTGTTTGTTTGTTTGTTTGTTTGTTTGTTTGCAAAGTAATGGGTTACCATAGTAATGTTTTCATAGAAACGTGTCACCCCTGTGGTTAGGACAAAATGGCAACCAACAGATTGGGAAAAGATCTTTACCAATCCTACAACAGATAGAGGCCTTATATCCAAAATATACAAAGAACTCAGGAAGTTAGACCGCAGGGAGACAAATAACCCTATTAAAAAATGGGGTTCAGAGCTAAACAAAGAATTCACAGCTGAGGAATGCCGAATGGCTGAGAAACACCTAAAGAAATGTTCAACATCTTTAGTCATAAGGGAAATGCAAATCAAAACAACCCTGAGATTTCACCTCACACCAGTGAGAATGGCTAAGATCAAAAACTCAGGTGACAGCAGATGCTGGCGAGGATGTGGAGAAAGAGGAACACTCCTCCATTGTTGGTGGGATTGCAGACTGGTACAACCATTCTGGAAATCAGTCTGGAGGTTCCTCAGAAAATTGGATATTGAACTGCCTGAGGATCCAGCTATACCTCTCTTGGGCATATACCCAAAAGATGCCCCAACATATAAAAAAAGACACATGCTCCACTATGTTCATCGCAGCCTTATTTATAATAGCCAGAAGCTGGAAAGAACCCAGATGCCCTTCAACAGAGGAATGGATACAGAAAATGTGGTACATCTACACAATGGAATATTACTCAGCTATCAAAAACAATGACTTTATGAAATTCGTAGGCAAATGGTTGGAACTGGAAAATATCATCCTGAGTGAGGTAACCCAATCACAGAGAAACACACATGGTATGCACTCATTGATAAGTGGCTATTAGCCCAAATGCTTGAATTACCCTAGACGCCTAGAACAAATGAAACTCAAGACGGATGATCAAAATGTGAATGCTTCATTCCTTCTTTAAAAGGGGAACAATAATACCCTTGGCAGGGAATAGAGAGGCAAAGATTAAAACAGACACAGAAGGAACACCCATTCAGAGCCTGCCCCACATGTGGCCCATACATATACAGCCATCCAATTAGACAAGATGGATGAAGCAAAGAAGTGCAGGCCGACAGGAGACGGATGTAGAATTCTCCTGAGAGACACAGCCAGAATACAGCAAATACAGAGGCGAATGCCAGCAGCAAACCACTGAACTGAGAATAGGACCCCATTGAAGGAATCAGAGAAAGAACTGGAAGAGCTCGAAGGGGCTCGAGACCCCTTATGAACAACAATGCCAAGTAACCAGAGCTTCCAGGGACTAAGCCACTACCTAAAGACTATACATGGACTGACCCTGGACTCTGACCTCATAGGTAGCAATGAATATCCTAGTAAGAGCACCAGTGGAAGGGGAAACCCTGGGTCCTGCTAAGACTGAACCCCCAGTGAACTAGATTGTTGGAGGGAGGGCGGCAATGGGGAGAGGATGGGGAAGAGAACACCTATAAAGAAGGGGAGGGGGAGGGATTGGGGGGATGTTTGCCCAGAAACCGGGAAAGGGAATAACACTCGAAATGTAAATAAGAAATACTCAAGTTAATTTAAAAAAGAAAAGAAAAGAAAAGAAAAGAAACGTGTCACCCCTGTTCTCCTCCTCACCACTCTACTCTTCTTTGTCCCCCTGAATAGCTCCTCCTCATGCTTTCATGTGATAGATACTTCCTTTCCCTCTCTTGCCCCTCCTTTTACTTCTTTCTCCTGTCTCACACACCCCTTTCTACTTTCATATCATACAAGCATGCACACACACACACACACACACACACACACACACACACACATGCACACAATTCAGACTCTGCAAACAAGATAAAGTATGAGATGTTTGTCCCTTTTTTTCTGGCTTATTTCATTTAACACAGTTATCTCTAGGTCCATCCATCCATTCTCCACAGAGGAAATGCCAACAGCTTATGTTCTGGCCAGAGTGAAGAAATTCAGCAGGACTTGGGTTAACTTGAGTAATGGGGACAGATCACTTTAAGAAGGGCTGTTCCTTGCTTCCAGGTTGTCCCCACCATACCACCTGCAGAGATTCTTGTTTCGCAACACTTAAAATCTTACAGATTGCAAACTCCCCAAACTCACCCCTAGCCCTGTAGCAGTCCTCCTGCAAGGTCCTATTTTCCTTCATCCCCTAGGGACTCCACAGACAGCCTTCCTCCCTCACCCCACTCATTTGTGTCAGCCACCAATATCCAGAGTCACTCTCTACCTAGAAGCCTGTTAGTCATGCTGACCAGGAATCAGGTAGGCAATCCATCTTTTCTCTGCTTCCTGTCCACCATTGCAAATTCTCCAGTCTCATCTCCAACTTTTCAGTGGCCAACCTTCCCTCTCTGACTTCACTCCTTGGAGTAGCCACAGATCCTCATTGCAAACCCAGCTTTGCACATCCTCATTCCTTTCTGTCAGCCCCTAATACCTCAAAACTTGTTCTATCCTGGATCCTCAGTGGCCACACCTAGCAAAATCTCAGAAGTATTTCTTCCCAGGCAGCCCACACCCACCTCGATCTCCTAAGACCCAGAAATGGCAACAGATACCAAGAAATGGAACACTCACCCAACAAAGACAAGATCAGGCATCAACACCTAGAATTACAACCATCCCAAACCCAAATGCCTAAACACCAGCATAAAAACACAGTCAATAACAGCCAGGACACTTTGTCTCCATCAGAACCGAGCAACCCTACTACAGTAGGCTCCAAGAGCTAGAACACAGCTGAAGGACAAGACGGGGACTTGAAAATAGCCTTTAATGCAGATGTTAGAGGTCCTTAAAGAGTAAATTAATTCCTTAAAGAAATCTAGAAAACACAAAGATTGGAACGAAATTAAGAAAACAGTTCAAGAGCTGAAAGTAGAAATGGAGTCATTAAAGAAAACCCAAAGTAAAACTGGAAATGAAAAATTTAAGAACTCAAAACCTCACAGGCAAGCTCAAGAAATGAATTCAAGATATAAAAATTAGATACCTCAATTAAAGAAGATGTTAAATCTAAAAATAAAAAAATAAAAAATTTTCCCAGGACAAAACATCCAGGAAATCAGAGACACTGTGAAAAAAATCTAACTTACACATAATAGGAATAGAAGAAGAGGAAGAAGAGGAAGAGGAGGAGGAGGAAGAGGAGGAGGAAGAGGAGGAAGAGGAGGAGGAGCAACAAAAAGAAGCAGCAACGAAAAATAAAAGAAAAACAACAAATATTTCCTTTTTAAAATTAATTTATTTTTATTATATACACATTTGTGTTTTGCCTGGATGTATATGAGGATATCAGATCCCCTGCAACTGCAGTTAGAGAAGTGAGCTGCCACATAGGTGCTGGGAATTGAACCTGTGTCCTCTGGATGAGCAACCAGTGGTCTTAATCAATGAGCCCCAAAAAATATTTTCAACAAACTCATAGAAAAAATTCCCCTGATCTGAAGAAGGAGAAACCTATCAAAGTACAAGAAGCACACTGAACACTAAGTAGACTGGACCAGATTAAAAATTAGCCACAATGCATAATAACCAAAATACTAAATATAAAAAACAAAGAAAATATTAAAAGCTGCAAAGAAAAATGACAAGTTAACATATGAAGACAGACCCACAAGAATAATGACTGAGTGAAAAATCATAATCAGAACATACTGTATGGAAAAATGTTTTTTTTAAGATTTATTTCCTTTATGTGTGTGAGTACACTGTCGCTGTCTTCAGACACACCAGAAGAGGGCATCGGACCCCATTACGGATGGTTGTGAGCCACCATGTGGTTACTGGGATTTGAACTCAGGACCTCTGGAAGAGCAGTCAGTGCTCTTAACCACTGAGCCATCTCTCCAGCCCCTGGAAAAATGTTTTTAATAAATAATAAATCTAAACTTTATAAACTGCTAAGGGGAGGAGAAAAGCCTTTCTATGGGAGGGTAACCCAGGCAAGACCAATCAGAGAGAAGAAAGGCTCAGGGAAGCCAATAAAAAGTCCAACCAGAGCATGGTGGGAGGTTTGATCTCTGGGTCCCTCTCTGAAAACATAAATACACACACACAAACACACACACACACACACACACACGGGCACACACACACACACACGGGCACACGCACACATGCACACACACACACACACACACACACACACACACACACCTTGCTAAGTAAAGATGCCCTTTACTCTTATGTGTTACAGTTGTGTTCAGTATTTACTTTTCTAAAATGTTCTTCAGCTAAGTGTGATGATGGCATATGTCTGCAATCTCACCACTTTGGGGGTCTATGACAAGAGAATCAGAGTTCAAAGCCAACCTGGGCTACATAGCAATCCCCCCTTTCAAAATAACCAATAATATAAAAGCATCATTCTATTAAAAGCTATATTCCTTTTTTATTTATTTTCTTTGTATAGTTAGTATACAAAGCAATAGGCTTTACTGTGATATTTCCACACACAATTTGTCTGAGTTCATTCTCATCCCAGACTCTCCTCCCCGTCCCCCTTATAACCTCCTACCCTATAAGCCCCTTTATAAGTTCATGCTGCACATACTCTATTTCTCTTCCTTGCTTTCTTAACACTTCTTTTTCCTCCTTGTGGTATCCTTTTCATTGGCATGATTGATTGATTTGATTTGATTATGTGTACGGACGTTTTGCCTGCATGTATGTCTGCATACCGTATACATGCTGTGCTCATGGGGGCCAGAAGAAGTCCTCAGGCAACCTAGAACCTGAGTTATAGACTGTTGTGAGACACCAGGTGGGTTATGGGAATTAAACACAGGTCCTCTGGATGAACAGCAAATGCTCTTAACCATTGAGCCATCTCTCCAGTCCCCTGTAATCTCCTTTTTTGTTTTATGACCTATACCCACACTCATATCCACATATGCATATGTATGTAATACTCAAAAGCCTAGTATCTATATATGATAGGGAACATAGGGTCCACCTATTTTTTTGCAAATTCCATAATCTTACTCATTTATGGCTGGATAAAATTCCACTGTTTACATGTCCCACATTTTTAGCATCTATTTGTCTAGACTGGTACTGTCTCCTTGCTATTATGAACACAGTGATCACATAAGTACAGGTTTCTCTGTGGCAGAAGTCCCTTGGGTATATGCTAAGAGTGGTATAGCTGGGTCATATGATAATTCTGCTAATTATCAGTTTATGTACTCACCAGTGAGGAATAAAGGTTCCCCTTCCCTGATATCCTCACCACCATTTGTTGTTGTTTGATTCATTGATGAGATTCTAACTGGGGTAAAATGGAAACTCAAAGTAGTTAGAATTTCCCTAATGGAACAGTTTGAAATATTTATTGTCCATTTGTGTTTCCTCTCTTGAGAACTGTCTGTTCTGCTGCTTACCCATTTATTGATGTTTGATCGGTTGATTGATTGATCTTAACCCCTGTCTGGAGTGCAGCTGACTAAAATTTTCCTCCATTTTTTTTAGATTATCTCTTCACTCTGCTGACGGCTCCCTTTGCCATGCAAAAGTGAAAAGCGAAAAGCTAAGTCAAATTTTCAGAGAAATGACATCCAACCCTCTGAGGGTTCATCTTCCTTGTCAATTTGACTGAATTTAGAATCACCATGGGAACACACCTCTGGGTGTGTCTATGAACGCATGTTGAGAAAGAACTAACTGAGAATGGAAAACTAGCTCTAATGTGAGCACCACCATGAACTCAACAGCAAAGAAAGCGTGAGCTGAACACCAGGACTTGTGCCTCTCAGCCTCCTGACTGTGGACATAATGGGACCAACCACTTATGCTCCTACACGACAACTTCCTCAATATGTTGGGCTGTAGCCAATCTAATCCCTCCCTTATATGGATTCTGTCAGATAGTTTGCCATAGCGATGAGACACTAACATCATCATAATCCATAAAGTTAGGTGTCTTGGTTAGTCCACACACTAACCTTGTTCGATTCCATGACGAATGGGATCTCTTGAACATTCCCCATTGTGTTGGCTTCTCACGACACTGGCAAGGAATGCTTTGCCCTACCAAGATTCACAACTGTGAGTTTCTGTATAGTCCTAAAGAAAAATACAACCTTTGAGACAAGAATGAAACTAATAACCAACTTGGAACATTTTGTGAATACGGGTCTTGTTTCTTCTGCATCAGTGCATCTCAAATCTTTACTTTCCATTTCTACCTTCCTGATTCCATTTCCACTCAGGACACTTAGCATAGGCTTCAACTGGCTGAATTCTTGCCTGGAGCTGACCTAATTGCACCTTCCCTTGGGACTAGCTTTCATGGTACCAGAGGGTGCCACACAAGCTTCCAAAGGAGATAAGTAAGCAACAGTCCTACCCAGCTGTGTCACCTGTGAACCACATCAATAGACAGCATAACACAATAGCCCTCAGAGTACACTGCTGGCACACATATCTTGGCAGTAACCAACAGCTCTCTAATTGGACTTACCACCCACTCAACAAGAAAGAAACCATGCCTGGTACTGAAAACCTAGCAAATTCCTCAGTGTGAGTGAAATCATGGTTATTGGAGGAGAACCTACATCACTACTAACCCTTAACAATAATTTGTAAACATTTGTCATTCTGTTTATGTCATTCTAATTACAAATAAGTAGTCTTCAGTCCCCATCAAGGAAACTTCCTTTTGCCAACAGGGACCACAGAAAAACATGAAAATAACCAACCAAAATGCAGAGTTATGAAGCTCAGTCCTAATGGATATGTCTATAAATATTCCCGTACCTAAGGCCAGGAAACACTCCAGAAGAGGAGGAGGAAATATGGCAAGAGACAGAGGATCAGGGAGTTTGCTATGAGATTGTGTCTCCTAGGAATGTCAGATGCTACCCCCATGAAATCCCACCCAACACAATTGTCCAAACATAAGCAGAAGGAGGATGAAATCAAACTGGACCAGGAAAATCCTACGAGGCCTCAACCCTACACAAGAACTGTAGGAAACTGAGAAAAGCTTGGCACTGGAGAAGTGGCCCTCCTCAGGGAAGAACGCACTGATCATGCCAAACAGTCATCCCTGAAAGCAGCCATACAAGTACCAATATACAAACTGAAAAGGTTGTCTTTAGGAATATATTGGGTTATACATATATGCATGCAGTCACAGTAGAAAAAGGAGGTCACGATTCGAAGGAAAGTGGGAAGGGACTCAAGGGAGGAAAGGGAAGGGAGGGATGTGTTAAATTATTGTCTCAAAAATAAAAACATTTAAAGTATACAACAGGTATTTGTACTGTTATTTCAGCGACCTCTTTAATAAAGCCTGATACATATCAAAAAATAAATTAATAAACATTTGAACAACAATTCTTTGTCTTTATTTTTCTCTCATGCAATTATTCCAAACAGACCCTCCCCTTCCTTCTCTCCTCCCAGTTTCCACCATGCCTCCCTTGCTCCCAGATTTGCTACCCCTCCATTTCCCTTCATAAAAAGAGCAGGACTCACAGTTATATTAACAGAACATGGTGTAATCAGATGCAGTAAAACTAGGCATAAACCCTCCTATCAAGGCTGGACGAGGCAACCCAGCAAGAGAAAAAGGGTCCCATAATCAAGCAAAAAAGTCAGAGACACCCCTTTTTTCACTGTTAGTAGTCTCACAAAAACTCCAAGCTGTACAACCACAGCAAGTGTGTATACAGAGGACCTAGTGCAGACCCAAGCATACTCCCTCAGTCTCTGTGAGCCTCCCACCTCATTTTTTTTTTTTGCTAAATTATCATCATGTAAGGAAAGCGCCCTAGTGCTTCCCTGGTGATTCCCCTCTACTCTTCCAAATATTCTGTCATAAGTATACCATGCACACAGGTTACACCATAGCACTTACCACTTTAACTGTGGTTGTAAATTAGTTGTCATGGTCCTTAGGTAGGCATAGGGTGCTTTCAGCCAAAAGCTCTCCGTGTCTTATTTTATCTTTCTATCTTTGTAACACAGATGGCAGATATATACAATTTTGCTGAACCAAAAATACTTTATGTCACCTTAAAGGCTCAGCTTACATCAAGCCACCTTGCAGAAAGAATACCACGACACATATGTGGAAGTCGAAGGCCAGCTGTCGGAATTGGTTCTCTCCTTCCACTATGTGTGTCCCGGGGATCAAATTCAGGTCATTTGGAGGCAAACACCTTTACCTGCTGAGTAATAAAAAAATATTACTCACGTAATATCTACTTAAGTGGAAGAAATTTTTATTTAAATCTTCTGCACCTTTCAATTTTATTAGAATGGGTCTGTGTTCCTTCTGGCTGAGCAGAAATACAAAATACATTGAGACTTGCCAGTTCTCCCAACCATGAAAGAGGAAGAAAACGCAGAGTGACCATGTGGACTTCTTCCAGTATCGTGCTTCCAAGTCAGGAATTGTTGGAGAGATAACACACTTCTGCTCTTTGGCACAAACTGAATTTTCTCTGTTGTGACTCTTCCTGGCCGGGGTCTTCCTTGGGTTGCTCTCCCCATCCCCTGACCACTATAACCCAAAGATTAATAATAAATGTGACTTGGTGATACTCCCATGCATAATTCAACACTTATTGACTTGCAAGGGACCAGCATTCTCCAGGTGTTTGCAACAAAGCCAGTGGTCTTTTATGCTTTTTCTCTTCATATGTGAAGGCAACTCAACCAATTTCCCCTCAGAAACGCAAGAGGACAAAGGCTACTAGCAGCTGTGGGGTCTTCTCAGAAACAGCCAAGCTTAAAGCAGGACCTTATTTTATATACACTAGGCACCACACAGTCGCAGACGGGGGTGAGAAACCAAGATGTGTATCTAGCCAGGAAGCATGTTTCCATGGCGATCTCATAACTCCTGCACCTGCCTTTCTTCTCTCAGCCAGGGTGTTGTGACCATTCAGTCTCTGCAGGCTTCGTCCATCTGCAGTGCAGCTGGGGCCTCAGCTGCTTAAAGAGCTGCTAATACGCCTAGGAAATTAACCCAAAAGCCAGACAATAATGTTTACAGTAATTATCTTGTGATTGTTTGTCATATATATATACATATATATACATATATATATATATATTCAGAGGCAAAAAGACTCATGACCATGTCTCATTAGTAGTAGCAGCAAAACACTGGAAATCACTTTAATGTTCAATATGAGGGGAGTTTTGAAGTCAATAGTGTACAGCTGCATGTGGTGAAGCATTTTAAGGTGTGAAATCACTTTCTGGGAGATGATTTAGTGGTGAGGGGAACATACATGAGAAACACAGCATCCAACCTGAATGTACAGAATAAATCCAATATGAGGATGAAGATAGAGTTATATGCTTCAAGGAACTGATTTATACAATTCCTCCAAAGGCCGAAGCAGAGGATCTCCATGCAGCCTCTCTACTGCCCTTCCAGGGGTCAGATAGGCTTGCAAATGTTTGAAGTGGCACTGACCACACAAAGTCATCCTGACAGACTAGCAGAGTCTCAGAGAACAGATGGCCAACGAGAGAATTGGTCCATGTGCCAAAGACTCGCTGGCTGATCTCTGTGGGTGTTTTCACAGCATGGGAGGGAGGGAACTATTGGCTATATTCTGTGGCACTAGAAATTCACAGAGAAGGCCAGTGGTCCCTGGGTGCATTTTGACCCAGCTCCCTACTCATAACTGTCAGAGGATGCTCACTGGAGCAAGGCCTGGGCAGAAGCTTTGCATGGTCTCCCTTGCTTGGCCCTGTGATTCTTCCCACAGCCACTAGCCTATCCCTTTGCACAGATTCGATATACACCTTTTTTTTCTTTTCTTTTTTTCAGAGCTGGGGACCAAACCCAGGGCCTTGTGCTTGCTAGGCAAGCGCTCTACCACTGAGCTAAATCCCCAACCCCCTCGATGTACACCTTATCTGAGATAACTTTGGTGGGGGAAGAGAGATCATCAATTAAGATCACCTGTTGCTCTTGCAGCCCACACGGTGGCTCACAACCATCTGTAACTTCAGGTGCAGAGGATCTAATCTTCTCTTCTGATCTCCATGTACACCAGACACGTAGGTGATGCCTAGACATACATGCAGACAAAACACTCATACATATAAATAAGTAAATCTAAAAATCAAATTTTGTTTCAAAGACATTATTATTATTAGAAAAGATATCACTACTATATAGGCCTAGTTGGCCTGAAACTCTATATATAGACCAGGCTAGCCTCAATCTCAGAGATCTACCTGCTCCCGCCTCCCAAGGGCTGGCATTAAAACATGTGCCACCAGGCCTGGCTTATTTTTATTCTTTGTCATTTGTGTGCTTATGTGTGTGTTCCTGTGTGGGTTTGTGCACACTGAGTGCTGATGCCCATGGAATACAGAAGAGAGTGTCAGATCCCCAAGAAATGGAGTTATAGGCAGTTGTATGTCACCTCATGTGAGTGCTAAGGACGGAACTCAGGTCCTCTGAATGCAATATGTACACTTTTTTATTGTTTCCTTCTGTTTCTTATTTTGTTTCATTAGGCAGGTTCTCTCGTATGTAGGCCTGGCTGTCCTCAAACTTGATCTATAGATCAGGCTGGCCTCTGCCTCCCAGGTGCTGGGATTAAAGGCTGCTCCACCACACCTGACAGTATGTACTCTTAACCACTAGTCCAATTCTCCAATCCTGTCTGGAGCGTCCTCATCTTCTCTGGCAAGAGAAGCTTCCAACCTTTCCCTTCTTCTTCCTCTTGTTTATCACACATAAATGTATGCGCTGGGATCTTTGAGATGAGGATTTTCAAACTCTTCATATCCAAAGCTTGAGAACATATCTATTAGTTAGTTAAAGAAAGTAGATCACTAGAGGTGGGATCTTGGGTGTGACCAGCCCTCTTTCTCCTCTTCCTTCTTTTCTTTTCTTTTTTTTGCATTTTATTGGATATTTTATGTATTTACATTTCAAAGGTTATCCCCTTTTCTCATCCCCACCTCTCCCATGCCCCCTGCCCCTGCTTCTGTGAGGATGCTCCCCCTCTACCCACCCATTCCAACCTCAGCGCCTTGACGTTTCCCTACACTGGGGTGTCCAGCCTTGGCAGGACCAAGGGCTTCTCCTCCTATTGATGCCAGACAATGCCATCCTCTGCTACATATGCAGCTGGAGTCATGGGTCCCTCCCTATGTACTCATTGGTTGGTGGTTTAGTCCCTGGGAGCTCTGGGGGTGGGGAGGATCTGGTTGGTTGATGTTTTTCTTCGTATGGGGTTGCAAACCCCTTCAGCTCCTTCAGTCCTTTCTCTAACTCCTCCATTGGGGTCCCCGTGCTCAGTCTGACAGTTAGTTGCAAGCATCCTCATCTGTAGCAGTAAGGCTCTGGCAGAGCCTCTCAGGAAACATCCATATCAGGCTCCTGTCAGCACCTCCTCTTCCTCTTCTCCCTCCTCCTCCTCTTCCTCCTTCTCTTCCCCCTCTTTCTCCTCCTCCTCCCCCT
The DNA here is from genome assembly GCF_021556685.1 of Rattus norvegicus. Taxonomy (NCBI): domain Eukaryota; kingdom Metazoa; phylum Chordata; class Mammalia; order Rodentia; family Muridae; genus Rattus; species Rattus norvegicus. The sequence continues at coordinate 141,671,894 of NC_141534.1, forward strand.
AGCCACCTTCTTCTCCTCCTTCTCCAATTCTCCTCTTCCCCCTCTACCACCTCCTGTCCCCCTCTCTTCCTCCTCTTCCTTCCCCCTTTCCTCCTCCTCTTCATCCTCTCTCTCCCTTTCCCACCTACCATAAAGTGAAATGCTCCTCTGACACATGCCCCCACCATGATGTCACTCTTAATTTGACATTGCCTGTTTGATCGCAGTGACAAGGGAAGTAAGCAAAACCATAATTATGTGAGAGAACAAACATGTAAGATTGGTTATCTGTAGAAATCATTTCAGGGGGCTGGGGATTTAGCTCAGTGGTAGAGCGCTTACCTAGGAAGCGCAAGGCCCTGGGTTCTGTCCCCAGCTCCGAAAAAAAAGAACCAAAAAAAAAAAAAAAAGAAAGAAATCATTTCAGTATGTGCACTGAGCACTGAGGCATCACACTGTGAAAATCAAACTTATGAAATAAAGCAATAAATAAAATTATTGTAAAATAAAATCCGTAGGCAAAAATGTGAACTTTTTTTTAAAAATACCTCTAACCACATTGATTATGCTTACAAGTAATAAATACAATGTTTAAGGTCATAAGGATAAGGCTGGCATTAATAGAAATGTCTAATCTGTTGTAGTGATGCCTTCTTGTGACATTTCAGTGTGACTATCTCTGATAATGCCTGATAGGAAAACTTCCTACTCTTCCTCTTCTTCCTCCTCCTCCCCCTCCCACTCTCCTCCCCTCTGTCTCTCTCCTCCTCTTCTTTTTGCTTTCTTCCCCCATATTTTTACGAAATGAAAAAACCCTAACCTATAATTCAGGTTATCTAAAATGGTACTGGAAATGGGAAATCCATTAGAAAGTCAAATAGGTTTCCACGGATTCGAGCCTTACCCACCACACTGGATACTTCATGGACAGCAATGCAAAGAGTGACCATTTCTGCACAGGACATGGCTTTGAATACACATTCTCTCACTGTTTGCTTGACAATGACTCTAGAAAGTATTGCTCCAGAGGCTAGAGATAGCTTACACAGTAAAGTGCTTGCCTTGCAAGCAAGAGAAGCTAAGTCAGAGCCCCAGAACCCATGTTAAAATAAAAGAAAAACAAGCAAGCCAAACAAACAAACGTGGGCGACTGTGGTGAGAATTCTGGAATTTTGGTTTCTCTAAAAAACACAGAAATGATATAAGAATATGTTTTCATTTTAATCCCAGGTGTGGGGTGTGGGGTTGCTTCAGACTCTCTGCAGCAGCTGGCTATGATTTGCCTTGTGCTGTAGCAAACACATGGCTTTGCCATCTGCAGATAGTTTCTGTGGTTGTGTAACCTTTGGAATTCTGGGAACTTTGCAGAGGGTATGTAAATACCAGGACCCCTGAGGGGCAGGGGCAGCGGTTCTCATTCAGGGAGGTTGGATGTGGATTTTTGGTTGTCCTCAAAAAAAAAAAAAAAGAAAGAAAGAAATTAGATTCAGACAGAGATAGATAGATAGATAGATAGATAGATAGATAGATAGATAGATAGATAGATAGATAGATAGATAGATAAGATAGATAGATAGAAATAGAGAGATACATACATATAATATATGTATGATATATATATATATATCCTTTTTTTGTTCTCCTATCTAGTGATGGGGGTTGAAACCAGGGGGATAAAGAGTGGCAAAAAGAAGAACCAGAAAAGTAGCAAAGACCAGCTACAAGCAAAGAAGAAAGAAATTAGATTCAGGGGTCTCTAGCTCTCTCTCCCCTCTATCTTTTTCTCCTATCTAGTTCACTCAGATAGGGGGTGAAACTAGGGGAATAAAGGGTGACAAAAACAGGAACCCACAAAACAGCACAAGGTCAGCTACAAGAGATAGCAAGTCCTTATATTCCCGATGTTGGGAAGACTGAAGAAGGGAGATCCCTGGGTCTGGCTAGCCAGCCAGCAGCCCTGCCTACTTGGCAAACATCAGGCCAGTGTCTCACAAAAACAACAAGACTACCTGAAGCACGACAGCAAAGGTTGTGTTCTGACTTACCCCCACACATGAATGTGCACACACTCAAAAGTACTATTCTACATCCTACTGCACTATTTGAATGCAATGTGAATTTTTTAAAATATGTAATACAAAATATTGCTTTTTCCTTTCTTAAACTGATGAAGACAAACATTATCTATTGGTGATCAAATACCCAGACATCAAACTCTCTGTTCCATAGTTCATCCTACTAAAGGAATCCTAATATCTTATCCTGAATGCTCATCATAGATAGATTTGACCCTAATAGTCATCTGGAGCCCTGGTTTATATTATTCAAAAAATTGAGGTTTATAAATTAAGGCCAAAATGACATAATTAAAAAACAATTACTTCAATTTTATCCATTATTTCTTTATGTAGAATGTTTTTAATTTTAAAATTACTATAATAAAATGTTTTAAATTGTTGTTGGACTGAGCATTGAACCTAGGGCCTTGCACAGGCTACAGAAATGCCCTGCCACTGAGCCCTAGCTGTAACCCTGACATTCTTATTATTAAATCACATATAATAATTATACTTATTTATAGCGTGTCATCCCTTATTTCACAAACAGCAGTTCCCACCCTAAGCAGCAGACAGTGTTGCTCTAACGGACTGTTTATCCACAGACTCACAGGGTAGGTGCAGGGGGCTGCAAGCTGCTCTTATCCACTGTTTTCAACGTCACCATCAGTGCTCAATCAAGATCAGGAGGCATCTCATTAAATGCCCATTTTTGTTTGTGAAAAGCATTCTGTGGTTTGATATTCAAGAGATACCTGGGTTTGTGTCACACAGCTCCTTCCTGCAATAAATTAGCCCACACTCCATCAATATTTTCCCAATAACACTACTTACATGAGCGTGTGCCTCGAAAAGTACTATTGACTGGATCATTTAGACCTTTTCTTCGTTCAGCATGTGACTTCAACAAAAAACAGACCAGAAAGTTTACAGGGCTGTTTTTCACATACACACAGCAGTGACTCTCACCTTTCCCTGTAGTGGACAGAAAGATGGCCCTCAAAGATAGTGAGCCCTTCATCCCTAAACCTCAGAAGTGTTACCTTGTACAGAAACTAAATAAGGGACTTTGAAGTAAGTGGTCTGGACTGCCATCATAGGTATGTTGTGTGACAGGCATAGGTGTCAGAGATGTAGGGAAAGGGTGATGGGAAGCCAGAGAGATGCAGCCACAAGCTAGAAAAACATGTGACACTTGAAAATTACAGTGGATTTCTTTCTTTCTTTCTTTCTTTCTTTCTTTCTTTCTTTCTTTGTGTGTTTTTATTTGTTTGGATAGTTGGTTAGTTGGTTTGGCTTGGTTTTTGCTTATTCACTTTACATCCCACTCACTGCTCCACTCCCTGTCCCCCCTCCCACAATCCTTTCCCCATCTCCCATCTCTCATTCCCCATCCCCCATCCTCACCTCCCATCCCCTTCTCCTCCGAGCAGGTGAGCCCACACCCTGGGTATCCTCCCACCCTGGCACTTCAAGCCTCTGTGAGCCTAGGTACTTCCTCTCCCACTGAGGTCAGACAAGGCAGCCCAGCTAGAACATATCTCATGGACAGGAAACAGCTTTTGGGATAGACTCCGCCCCAGTTGTTCAGGACCCACATGAAGACCAAGCTGCACATCTGCTACATATGTTCCAGAAAGAGTAGGTTCAGCCTACATATGTTTTTTGGTTGGTAGCTCAGACTCTGAGAGCCCCAAGGGTCTAGGTTAGTTGACTCTGTTGGTCTCCCTGTAGAGTTCCTATCTATTTTGGGCCACAATCGTTCCTCCTATTCTTCCATAAGAGTCCCTAGACTCCACCCACTGTTCGACTATGGATGTCTGTATCAGTCTGAGTCAGCTGCTGGCTGGAGCCTCTCAGAGGACAGCATGTCCCTATCTACAGGCATAACAGAGTATCATCAACAGTGTCAGGGAATGGTGCTTGCCTATGAGATGGGTCTCAAGTTGGGCTGGTTATTGGTTGGCCATTCCCTCAGTCTCCTCTCCATCCCCCGAACCTGCATTTCTTGTAGACAGGATAAATTTGGGGTTGAAAGTTTTGTGTCTGTGTTGGTGTCTCTATTGCTCCCCTGAGGCTCCTGCCTGGCTATAGGAGGTAACCTCTTCAGGTTCCGTATCCACACTGATTCTTGAGCGACCCCCTTATCCCAGGTCTCTGTCTTGTCCTGAAGATGCCCCCACCTCCTCACTCCTGTCAGTTACAGGTTTCCGTTCATTTCACGGTCATCTGGCCATCTCTCCTGTCCTTCCCCACACCTGATCCAGAAGCCTTCTCCATTCCCCTCCCTACCCACCTTCCTTCCGAGCTCCCTCCTTCATCTGCCTCTTATGACTAGTTTATTCCCTCACCTTTCCCTGTAGTGGACACGCATGATATTCAAGCATCCTCACTTAAGCCTTCCTTCTTGTTTAGCTTCTTTGGGTCTGTGGAGAATAGCATAGAACCTGTATTTTATGGCTAATATCCACTTAGAAGTGAGTACATACCACGCATGACCTTTGGGGACTGGGTTACCTCACTCAGATATATCAGATGATATTCTCAAATTCTATCTACTTACTTTGTTTTTCTTTTTCTGTTTATTTGTTTGGGTTTTTCTTTCTTCCTTTCTTTCTTTGTTTTTATTCACTTTATATCCTGGCAGCTGTACCCCTTCCCAGTCCCCCCTCCCACAGTCTCTCTTCCCATCCCCTCTTCCCTTGTCCTCTAAGAAAGTGGATCCCCCCTCAGAATACTCCCCCCAGCACATCAAGTCCCTGCAGGACTGGGCACTTCTCCCCCCAAGGACAGATAAGACACGGGAGTTAGGGGAACAGATTCCACAGACAGGTTATAGCTTTAAGGATAGCCCCTGCTCCAGGTGTTGAGGACCCACATGAAGACCAAACTGCACATCTGGGGAGGAGGACGGGGGCTAGGTCCAGCCTGTGTGTGATTGGACGTTCAGTCTCTGAGAACAATTCAGGGACAGAGGTGGAGCAGAGACTGAGGGAATGGCGAGCAATAACTGGCTCGTGGGCCAGCAGCAATCCCTGACACTATTAATAATACTCTGTGATGCTTGCACATAGAATCCAGCACGGCTGTCTTCTGAGAGGCTCCACCCAGCAGCTGACTCAGACAGATGCACAGACGTGTAGCCAAACAGTGGATGGAGCTTGGGGGCTCTTATGGAAGAGTAGGGGAAGGATTGAGTGCCCCTAAGGGAATAGGAACTCCACAGGAAAATCAACAGACGCAACCAACCCAGACCTTTGGGGGCTCTCAGAGACTGGATGGTGCAGTTTATTTTAAAATCAGTGATTTTATATCACAGAGCAGCCACCAGAAACTGGAAGAGATGAGGAATCGATCTCTCCTGAAACTCCAGTGTGAACACAGCCATGACAATGCTGTGGTTTCTGTTTAGGAAAGATAGTTTTGTATGTCAGGCCTTCAGAACCCCGCGTGTAAAGTGAGTAAAAGAAAAGTAAAGGCCTCCTTCTTTAAGCGACCAGGAAAGTAACACAGCCACACACTGGTTTTACCCAAATGTACATTCAAGTATCTCCCAGGAAGGTCACCCCCAGCAAGTGCTCGTTCACACTGTGTATGGCTGACAAGCATCAGAGGGCATTGCTATGCTGTAATTCTGTCATTAGCTCCTGTCCCAGGTGGGTGTGATGCTTGTGCTAACTGGAGGATGACTTTTTAAAGCTCCTCAGCGATGCTATAATTGTGCTTCCTTTAATTTTGGGGATGTTCCTCTGAATTTTTGTCTCTGTACTTTTAATCTCTTTGCTAACCTTTTCCTCCCCTCTGTGGTTATGGGGATGAAGCTCAAGGCCTTGTGTGTGCTAGGAAAATGTACATTTAGATACACTCCCAACTCATGACTTGGGTATTTGTTTGTTTCTTCATTTGTTTGTTTGTGATGGTGCCAAATTCTGTAACCCCGACTAACCTAGAAATCATTATGTACATCAGGCTGGCCTTGAACTTGCAGTAATCCTACTGCCTCTGCCTCACAAATGCTTGATTACCAGCATGAGCCACCATGCCAAGCCTTTCTATCGGTATCTTCAATGGCCAAAGTCATCTTCTCCTAAGGTGATGTATATACAAATTACCCATATTTGATCCTAATAATATAAATATGTATTAAATTTTCAGTTATACCCATAAATGTATAACAATTATTACTTTCCCATTAAAAATAAAATGGGGTCTGTAGCATGTAGTTTCTACTACCCTGCTTCAAGCCCCAGGCACACCTGTCCCACACCCAGACACTTCCAAATGAAAGACACACTCACGTTAACTTATTTTTATATGCTTTTAGCGCAATAGCTGGACACTTCTAAGCGCCTCGTGGCTAACGTGCCCTTATCTTCACTCCTAGCTCAACACCCTACATCTGCCCTCAGCTTACTTGCGTTTCTAATCTCCTGCCTGCTACCCCAGTCAGGAAAGCAGCCAATGGCCACTCCACTCAAGATCTCACCTAGCTAGTGCCTCTCCCTCTCCAAAGCATGGAGAATCCCTTCGTCCTCCTGTGTCTGCTAGACTGACTGTAGGAAAACTGGAAGTCCCGCCTATTCCTCCCAGCTATTGGCCACTAGCATCTTTATTGATCGATCGAGAACCAATTGGGGAACAAAATGTTCACGCTCACATTCCAGAGCCAGAACCGCCCCCTACAGAGGTCAGAGTAAGATGGCTAACAGGTAAAGGCACTTGCCATGCAAATCTGACCTGATCCTGATCCTCAGATCCACATAAAGGTGGAAAGAGAGAACTGACTGACTCCACACAGCTGCTCTCTTACTTCTACACTTTCCACGCCATGACACAGAAAACACTCAAATACACAATAATAATATTCTCTCTCTCTCTCTCTCTCTCTCTCTCTCTCTCTACACACACACACACACACACACATACACACACACACACACACACACACACACACACACACACACACACTCAAGTGTGCCATGACTTCTGAGCAAAGAAAAACTTTTGGGACTTGGTTTCTTCTTCTTTCCAACACGTAAGTCCAAGAGATCCAGCTCAGGCCATCAGGTTTGGAAGCAAACACCTTTATCTGCTGCTGAGCCTTCTCACCAACCCAAATTTCTTTTCAACATAGTATTTGTAATCGATTCTTTGGGAATGCCACATCAGGTACGCCGGATCATACTCAGTTCCCAGTCCTTCCACGTATGCCTCCTATCTTTGTGACCTCCCTGACAATCCCCCCTCAGAAGATAAAAACTGAAATTTTTAAAAAGAAAAAAAAAAAGAAAACAAGTCCAATTTATGTTATCTATATACTCACTGGAGCATCGTCAAACTCTCAGTGGCCTGCCCCTTAAGTAGACCTGAGTCCTTCTCCTGCACCCCTGCCGGAAGACGTCAATTGTAGAGCGCTAACTTCCGCGTTCTTATCCTCTTTAAGAGTGCTCTTTGGTGGCTTCCTGTTTAGGCTGCTACCTTTGTGGGGGCGAGGGTAGGAGTTGCCACAGAAGTCTTCCATGTCTCTCGCTCTCGGCTGTCAGTCTGTGGTCATCAATACCACAGCAAAAGAAGCTTCCGTGCTCTGTACAGTCAACAGGAGCAGGTATCATGAGCTTCCTTGTGGTTTCTGGCCACAGCACAAATAAGAACATGGCCCCCACCCTGCCAGCCCAAACTTCCTGTTACATTCAGTAGCTTTTCATTTTTAAAAAGAAGAAACTTTGATTTTAAAAATTGTTCAAGAACAAACTGTATTAGCTTACACGAGGTCATTTGTAGTGTGAGCGTTTATCTAAACTCTTCAGTACAAGCAAATGGTCCGGTGGGTGACTACACACTGGCTGCTCTTCCAGAGAAACCTGATTCAATTCCCAACACTCGCACGGTGGCTCACACCGTCTATAACTCCAGTTCTCAAGAAGCTCTCTTCAGACCTCTGACACTAGACACTCACGAGGTACAGGGACATATGTGCAGGCAAAGTACCCCTATGCATAAAATAATAAGATGTCTTTAATTTTTTAAGTAACTATAATTGCTGGGTATGGTGGTGCACATCTTTAATCCCAGCACTTGGGAGGTAGAAGCAGGATAATTTCTATGAGTTTGAGACCAGCCTGGTCTACATAATGAGTTCCAGGATAACCAGAGCTACATAGTAAGACCCTGTCTCAAAAACAAAACAAAACAAAAACAAAAAAATCTAAAATTACAAATAAAAAGTAAGTAACTACGATTTTAGAACCTCAGAAGTGTTAGTCACTATGAAAAAAATCTTAATAGATCATCCGTAGAGCTGAGAGCAAATGGGTTAACAGTTTATTTAAATTCACTTTTCAGCTTTTTGTTGGCCTGTCTCCTGTGGGAAGTCCTTTTTCTGAGCTATTTGTGCAAAATCAGTAAGCTAGCAAAACCCGTTGTCCTGAGTTAGGGAAATTTCCATTCTAATTTTGCCTAAAACCTATTCATATTCATGTTTGCAGATTGTCGTGAATTACATCTACTGAAGGTTTTTCTGTTTGGTTCTATTTTTTTTATTTTGTTTTGGTTTGGCTTTGCTTTTTCCTTTTTTCCATCCGAACCCATTAGGGATGGTACAAATCCGTGTGATGATAGCCTAGTGAACTATTGAAGTTGAAAGTTCATGCCCACTGTGACACAGTAGTTCCATGTAGACTTGAAGGATGAAGAAATATTTGTGTGTCCTGGTATCCTACCAGATATGAGCGAGGATATTTATGCAGTAAGACTACTAAAGGCAAACCAGCCAGAATGCCCATAGACACTTGAGCTAGTTAGTTATTTACGGTGTGTCTCTCAGCTCGTTCTACTTTGTGAACATGTTCGGCAGTGAAAATAAGTCCAGCTTAGGTATGTTTGCCGTGATGAATCTCAAAATTATGCTGATCCAAGAGGAGCTAGTCACAAGGGCAGAGGGAGATTGCTCAGTGGTTAGAGATGGCTCAGTGGTTAGAGATGGCTCAGTGGTTAGAGATGGTTCAGTGGTTAGAGATGGCTCAGTGGTTAGAGATGACTCAGTGGTTAAGAGCACGGATTGCTCTTACAGGGAACCTGGGCTCATAATTGTTTGCAACTCAAGTTCCAGGGGCCAATACCTTGTCTGACATCCTCAGGCACCATGAATGCATATAATGAGCACACACACACACATGCAGGCAAAAAAACAACTCACACACATAAAATAAAATCAACTTTTACAAAGCAAGTCACAGAAAAATAAATATTATTTCACTTCATGTAAAATAAAAAAATAAGTGAAAATAACACATTCTTCTAATTTTACAACATTTATTTATTGTGTATGTGTGTCCTAGTTTCTTTTCTACTGCTATGACAAATACTGTGACCAAAAAGCAGCTGGGGATAGGGTTACTTCATTTTATACCTCATAGTCTATCATTAAGGAAAACTGAGGCAGGAAGTCGAGGCAGAAACCTGGAAGCAGGAACTGACTGAAGCAGAAGTCATAGAGGAGTGCAGCTTACTGGCTTGCTTCCCTCATTTGTCAGATAATTGTCTTATATAGCCCAGGCCCACCTGCCTAGGAATGGTACAACCCACAGTGGGCTGGCCCCTCCCATCAATTAGCAGCTGAAAAATGCCCTTACAGACCAATGCATAGGACAGTCTGAGGAAGGCATTTCTTGGTGAAATTCCCTCTTCCTAGGTGACACTAGTTTGAGTCAGGTTGATAGAGGATAACCAGTGCTGTGTGTGTGTGTGTGTGTGTGTGTGTGTGTGTGTGTGTGTGTGTGTGTGTATCCATGTCCATCTGTGTGCATGTCTGTGTGTGTGTTTTTGTGCATATGGCATGATGCACATGTAGAGGACATTAGGGGACAGCCTATGGGGATTGGTTCTCTCCTTCCATTATGTGGGTCCCAGGGATAACACTTGGGTCGCCAACCTTGGTGGAAAGTACCTGACATCTTGGAGCCACCTCACCATCATCTCCCAAACACATCCTTTAGTAACACATGTACAAGTAGTAGAATTTTATAGTAAAAAGAGGGAATGCAGGACACTGAAGTCAGAAGCATAGCCATGGAGGTAAGGAATGGAGAAGACGCCACTGGGGAACTGTACATAGATACACATCAAGAACCACCAATGGTCTGGTCCTGAACCCAGATATTAAAAATACAACTATTAATTTTAGGTAGGTAGGTTTAAGTTTCTGCGTCTGTCTGACTATATTATACACATACTAACATGTAATATTCTTTGAAATACCAACTCACTTCTGTGAATTTCGTCAATAACACAGACAAATTATATGAAAACATTATCATAAGCAAAAAGTGCAGGTAGCAGATTTTACCTGGGACATAGTCACCAACCAAGTCCTTCTGGGACAGGTTCAGTATTCAGAATGTGAAAAATGCAGGTCAAACATTCTGAGGTGCAATTAATCTAATGTTATCATAATTTTTTCTTTAAAACTAGAAATCAGTTAATATAATAAAGATCAGAGGATTGGGCAGTGACACTTACCTTTAAACCCAGCAGTCAGGAGACAGAGACAGAGACAGAGGTGGAAGGATTTCT